>NC_084734.1:23676076-23753576 GCF_033978785.1 Entelurus aequoreus
ACAGTATATGTACATATATATGAATATATATATATATATATATATATATATATATATATATATATATATATATATATATATATATATATATATATACACAGTATATGTACATATATATGAATATCTATATATGTATATATATAAACATATGTATATATATATATATATATATACGTGTGTGTGTATATATATATATATATATATATATATATATATATATATATATATATATATATATATATATATATATATATACACATATATATGAATATCTATATATGTATATATATATAAACATATGTATATATATATATATATATATATATATATATATATATATATATATATATATATATATATATATATATATATATATATATATATATATATGTGTGTGTGTGTATATATAGATGGGGCAAAAACTAGCCCAGATCCACTCTAGGTGCTAATAAATGGAATAAATGGAATAGTGCCACAGTTGCCACATATATATACATATGCTGTATAGATTTTTTTGGAAAGTGAAACTGTTACTTTGTAATTAGTAACCCAGATTTCAAAGTTTACTTTTATAAAGTTTGCACAATCTTGGCTAAAAGCATATTAAACTCACTTTTCAGGTAGAAAAAGAATGAAAGTGAAAGTCAGAGTGGATAATATTTCTACTGGAGGTCAAAATTACCTCTCACTGCTGTGAGAATGACTTGCTTATTATACATCACACTCTTGCACACACACACAAACACACACACACACGCACACACACACATACACACACATATGTGCTTCTCCACTTTAACCTGTGTGCTTTTATGCCTTCATCCTCTCCGACTTTATCCTCCACTGTGAATGTTTTTCTTCCATCTCACCGCAAAGGTGAAGTGGCTGTTGGCCAGGACGACACATCAGGATACATTTCAACTCGACAGTGACTCAGACATCCACACAGTCCTGGGAGATTCAGCAGACAGAGAGAAAGCCATTCAGTCCGCCTTTTGCCACTTAGGTTTTCACTATTGCAAACATTCAGAGTGGCTAAACGCTTCCACTTGAGCACTTCTCTCTCTCTCTCTCTGCTGGTCTCACAGTTAGTCTCAAAGGAGAGTAGTTGAGCCGCCTTGTGGGAACTGTCTCTGAAGGGTCATGCAAGCACATCAACAACAAAACAAAAAGTGCCTTGCAGATGGAATGCCGAAGCACAGATAAAGCAGAAATATGTCTTGCATCAAAAGTGGGCAACTCCATGCATGTATCTGAATTTTGTCATCGGATTTATGCATTATTTATCGTGTAATCAAGGCAAAAAAACATCCCCGATTGAGGTAATAAAAATTGCATGCAGTTGCTTATTAATTAATCAAGGTCTAAAATAGAATATGACCTGAATTTGAACCTTGTTTTCTGCCACCCTCTTGAGTCTCTTTTATCTTTCAGTCAAACATCTGGATGGCTTTTCTCTTCATCCTAATATTATCTGAACTGTCAAGTTGACCAGAAAACCTTCTATATCCTATTTTGACCATACTTTTCCATACAGTATGTCCCAGCATTTCTTTTTGTTATTGGCTATGATGTGTATTTCTGGTCTTGGCATCCTCGTCCGGACAGAAGGGTGACACGGCAGTGCGGCTGCAGTTCCTGGAGGAAGTCAAGTCATAAATGAGGCACTCCTAACTTGGAAAAGCCAAACCATCAGTTTTATATTCCTACCTCCTGTCTGTGTGTGTGTGTGCTAAGTCAGGAGAGCGCATGTTTGTGTGTAAGTGACTGAAAAGACAACAGATGCCGGTCGTATCTTAGATGTTGTCATTAAGCTAAACATGTAGTCTCTTCTCACGGATAGGGCCATCATCTTTGCATACCAAGGTCCAATTTTTTTTCCTTTTCTTCCGCGAGAACTAATCCAGTCCACATACAAATGTCAATACTAAAAGGCCCTATGTTATTATGTGCCCAAACTGAAATACCTATTAATTAAATTATTATTAGTTTGCTTTCTCCCGGATTAATATAAACATTCTAACCTGACTCTCGCCAGATCCTTGTAGTTCGCTGAGCTCCACACAAAAGTCTGGGCTCGAAGGCATTCCAGATAGCAAAAAATAATGAACCAATCAGGATCGCCGGGCGGGATTTCATAGATGTGACGTAGCGCCGAAGGGACTGTTTGATTCAAACAACAATGGCGGCACGGAGCGAGGAATCGTGTGCTGACATTGATTCTGCTATTGCAACTGTTTTGCGACATCGATCGAATATTCATTATTTAAAAGATGAACAGAGAACGGTTTTGAAGGCATTTATTGGTGGCAAGGATGTTTTGGCTCTTCTTCCGACCGGGTTCGGATTTCCCAGCGCCGCTCTCATCAGCGTCACGGGTTGATTTCGATGTGAGTGGTTTAAATAGCACGTCATTCAAGATAACGGACAAGTGGTTTATCTAATCACATACAATGATTTTTTTACAAGGCCCCGCCTTCTGAAATACATCTCCTATTGAGAACTCCCAGATTCTTGTGTGGAGCTTAGCGAACGACAAGGATCTGGTGAGAGTCAGGTTATAAACATTCACTATATGCAAAACATAATGTGAGTCAATTAATTCACTTCAGCTATCAAAGTCACATCCATTTTTTGCTGAGCCTAATTTGGGGTGAACAGTCTTATTTTCATCCTATTTTTTTATTTATTTTACTGCCGTTTCCCTTTTGCTCTCCCAGGCTAAGATAAAATGTGTGAGTAACCCTTTAAAAAAGACATTTATGAATGTACATGTAGTTTCATATACCATGAATGCTCTAATTATAGCCGGGTCGTTTATTCATCAAAAGCCAAAACAGGATGCTTCATCAATATTTTTTTTTTAAAAACAGGCGATATATTGGGAAAAACTGTTATTTTCGAAATTTCACGTTACATTTTACAGTGTGTGGCTGAATAAAAAGGTCACACTAATATTTTTTTATGACAATCTTCTGCAATGTCTCAACATTTATTTATATCCAAAATTGCAATATTAAAAGACTTTGTTGGTGTTTTTAAATTTTTATTTTTTTTGCTTTAATAATATTTTGGAGTGCATGATAAAGTGGAAATCAAAGCACAACTCTTAAACCACATGGTAATTTACCCTAACTGCATATATACTGATGTCAACGACAGTATTGCAAGTGCACAACGTACTACTTCTACACAGTCAGCTGTGTAGAAGTAGTACAATGTTTGATAGACTTAGACCAGGGGTCACCAACGCGGTGCCCGCGGGCACCAGGTCGCCCGTAAGGACCAGATGAGTCGCCCGCGGGCCTGTTCTAAAAAAAAAAAATTTAAAAAAAAAATGTTTTTTTTTTTGTGTGTTTTTTTTTAAATTACATCTACATAGAAAAAACACAAGATACACTTTCAATCAGTGCATCAACCCAAACAACCTCCCCCATGCACACTCATCCACACCCACTCACACAAAAGGGGTTATTTCTTTCTGCTACCAATATTCTGGTTCCCACAACATAGACAACACATCTGCAAGGGACACAGTCCCTGAAGCACACATGATTGTATAGGCTGCTGGTCCACTAACATTTTCATTAATTACTATTTTTTATGTAATTATTTTTATATTGTTTTACTTTCTTTTTTTTCCAAGAAAATGTTTTTATTTATTTATCTTATTTTATTTTATTTTTTTAAAAAGGGCCTTATCTTCAACAGACCAGGTTGTCAATGAAATTAGATTTGTTTAAAGGGTTTTTAAAACCAGGCCCAGTCCAGATAATGTCCAAGTCGGACTCAGCAACACACACCTTCATTCATGTACACAGAAAAAAATTAGGGAACAACACAGATTGCATCTAATTTATAAACAAAATTACATTTTCAAAATAAGCATTTATGTACAGTCCAGATTATGTCCAGGTCACTCAAATTAGGGAACACAACAACAGATATCATATAATCTATAAACATAATTATACTTTCAAAATAAGCCTTTGAGGACTTCTCATCTTTTTTTTAATGTTTTTTGGCATCATTATCGTTTTCAACCATGTAACTTTCTAAAATTAGAAAATACTGAATAAATGTTTTAAAGAAAGTAATGCTAAGTGAATATCTGTTTTTGGCCTTAAAAATAAACATTTTACCGAGTACTATAATTAAATTGACTAAATCATGATTGTCAATGAACTCTCCTAAAATAACAGAAACCACATTAAGCTTCATAAACACACCAATCCTTAAACACATGTTTTCAACTTACACCCAAAACAAAGACACAATATGACAATACCAAAACAAATGCAGGGTGGATTCAGGCTCCTGACAACAAAATCGGCAATCATCTGACTATGTCATATTCCATAATTTTAACATTTTCCCTGTGGGTAAGAAGTTATAAATAATTTTAATTTGAAAATAACGATTTTGCACATCGATAGTGGTTTTATAGATTAGTTTGAATATGGCATCCCATGGCAACGGGCAGTCAAAAAAGTCCTCCCATTTTCCATTTGTGTTGTATGAGGCAGCCTTCAAAGATTTCTTTATTAAATAAAAATGATATATTTTTCTATTTATTTTAGTTCCTTTTTGCCAACTAGAATTTCTTATTAGAGGTTTACAAACTAATAATTTAGTAGTTCCATCATTAATTATTTGTTTCCATCTTTTCCCAATTACTCCAGTTAGTTGATAAAATGAAAAGCTTGAGCAAGCATCACCATACATAGCTCTAAATTCATCATACTTCATAATTTTACCATTCTCATTGATAATATCATTGACAAAAATGATTCCTCTTTCAAACATATTTTTCCAAAAGAAAGGCTTTCTATCTATTACAATATTAGAGTTAATCCATATTAACTGCTGCAAAATATCGTCTCTTTTTTCTGGCACATAACATTGAAAACACCACTATGAGTGGATTGTTTCCTTTATGAACCCCACCATGTTACCCAGCAGACTCTCTGGGAGGGGATCACTTGTAAAAAAGGATACAATTTCTTTTGATACAGTACATGTTTTTTGTCCAACAGGACATTTGTGTACCACTCAATGTTTAAATACATCTTTGGAACAATTGATGCTTTTAAAGACAGACACATAGCTTCAAGGTTGAGAAGTTCCAGGCCCCCATATTCATACTCTTTGTACAAAACCTTTCTTTTAATCTTTTCTGGTTTGCCGTTCCAGACAAAATCGAAGACCCTCCGCTCATAAATCTTAAAAAAGTTTTGTGATGGAGCTGGTAATGACAAAAACTAATAAATAAATTGAGGAATAATTAACGAGTTGACAATAGACATTTTACCATACAAGGTTAGGGATTTCCCTTTCCATAATTGCATAATTTTGTCCAGCTTTCTTAGTCGATTATCATAATTTACTGAGCCTAGATCTTCCAGATTTTCTGGGACAACAACACCAAGTATGTTAACTGGTCCATCTGTCCACAAAACAGGCACTTTGCATTCCATTCGAAAGGACGTTCCCTTTAGATTTCCGATCCTTGACATTTTACATTTATCATAATTAAGCTTAAGGCCAGATTGCTGTGAAAATATGTCCAAAAGATTAAGAAGGTTCCGCAAACAATGAGGAAAAATCTTATCTTTGTGAATCAGCCTTTTCTGACATGAACTTCATCAAGAACAAACACAGAACACGCCTCACTGATGCACATCTGCAAGACTCACTCAGAGTTGCAGTGTCAAGTTACACACCAGAGTACAACACACTAGTTAACAGCATGCAATGCCAGGCTTCCCACTAACTGACAAAGAAACAGATAACAGATTTGGTGTCCAGTTCAAAGTGTGACATGATTTAAAAATTTGAGAGTTTACTTTTGTATTTTACATGAGTTATTATTTGTACAAACATGGTGCAAAGTAATTCATGATTTGTTAAAAAATGTTAGTGGCTAGCTAGTTAAAATGGGATATTGTGATTTCACAAGACTGTCTTAGAAGTGATCATTTGAAAATGTTCAATTTGAAAAATGTGCACTTAGAAGAAAATATAAAAATAAAGTGTTGCATATTGATATTTATCTGTTTCTATATATATTTATTGTGAGAAATCATTAGGATGATCAGTGTTTCCACAAAGATAAATATAATTAATTATTAATAATAACAGAGTTAAAGGTAAATTGAGCAAATTGGCTACTTCTGGCAATTTATTTAAGTGTGTATCAAACTGGTAGCCCTTCGCATTAATCAGTACCCAAGAAGTAGCCCTTGGTTTCAAAAAGGTTGGTGACCCCTGACTTAGACAATGTTTGATAGACTTAGACTTAGACTTCCTTTTTATTGTCATTCAAATTTGAACTTTACAGTACAAATAAGAACAACATTTTGTTACATAAGCTCATGGTAGTGCAGGATAAAAAAGCAATAAGGTGCATATATAAATAAATAAATAGGTTACTGTATAGATAAATATATTGCACTTTTTCACATGCGTCCACGTTTATGGATGTAGGTTATATTGTCTTTTTTATTCCAGCGAGTTAATCCATTTTGGGGGGAGTTGAGGGGATAATTTAATTATGATGCGTTCAAGAGCCTTACGGCCTGAGGGAAGAAGCTGTTACAGAACCTGCAGGTTCTGCTTCGGAGGCTGCGAAACCTCTTTCTAGAGTCCAGCAGTGAAAACAGTCCCTGGTGGGGGTGGGAGGAGTCATTGCAGATTTTCTGAGCCCTGGTTAGGCAGCGGCTTTTTGCGATCTCCTGGATAGGAGGAAGAGGAGTCCTGATGATCTTTTCCGCCGTCTTTACCACTCTCTGGAGAGACTTCCAATCTGAGGCATTGCAGACAGAGATTCTGTTGGTCAGTAGGCTCTCTATAGTGCCAGAAAAAAGGATATGTAGAAATATGATAGTAACAGTGATACCAAAGAAGCAGTTAGTAAAGTAAATATTAATAACACAGAAATGAGAATGAACATTATTACACTACAAATGGAGCAATACAAATACCAATAGAAAAAGCACCATTGATAATGAATCATAACAATAATTACCTCTATTATCAACAATACAATTGTTTCAGATGCAACAATACATATATGTAATGATAACTTGAATTACAAAAGAAAACAGACAAATGGAGGGGAAGAAAGAGAAGCAAACTATATTAACCTTGTAGATTGTTATAGCAAACATAGGTTAAGCTTTGTTACCCAGTTTCCCCTAGGGCAACAACGTTAATATATGTTTGATGAAACTTGATAATATGCATGAGTGTATGCATGTATATGTACAGTATGTGTATATGTATGTATGTATATATGTGTATATGTACAGTGAATGTATGCAAAAACTATTTAATTATTAATACACCCATTAGAGGTCGTCCAGTCTCGGTTCTCCGTGGTGCTTCTCGTATCAGCCGCCATCTTGTATACCATGTACAGTCATTAGTGTGTTGTCCTGCTAACACATGACTCCATTTAAATGCCGTACTGGGAGGCCAACCTTTTTTATTAACAAGGTGGAGTACAGAGGACTGCTGAGTCCCTTTGTCAGCTGTCTTTTTTCTATGAATATGTATTCATGGTCCCGTGCTCCAGTGGGTCTACAGGTGAATACGAGTACGTATTAGAATACTTATGAGTTATACGTGTAGCAGAGAAGCAGAACAACATTTGATTGATCGATCGAAACAATGGACAAATCAACACAAACACAACCGTCTAAATCTTAAACCTTTCTATTCCCCTGCAGGGACACCAATTATTTGTGTCGCACACAAGATTATGCTAATCCACTCATACAATATGGCAATTGACTCAATGTTGCGTCATCAAGGACATGCCGCTGATGTCTGTCTAAGACACACTTCTTTGTAAAGCTCCACAGCTGATATCAGAAACCTCTTTATTTCATCTTTCAAGCAGGGCACAGGATGGGTCTTAAAAAGTCTCAAATCCAACAAATTGAATTTAAGGCCTTAAAATATCTAAAATTCTCCTAAAATCTCATAAAAGGTCTTAAATGATTTCTAAAGATTTGAAAAATCCTTTAACATTGCTTTTATTGAAAACATGCATTAATTGCTTTTAAATGTTACGATTTTTGAGGACCGTATAACATTGTGCCCCTACACTTCAGGCCTCCTAAAGATCCCAAAAACCCATTTTAAAATCCGTGGAGACCTGGCATTCCAGGCTATAGCCCCCAGACTCTGGAACAACTTCCACCAGTCCCTCCGTGATCTTGACTGTGTTGACACTTTTAAGAAACATTTGAGGACTTCTCTTTTTAGTAAAGCTTTAAGTTAATGCACCTTTTAACTATAATTTTTAATCCACTTTTTAATACTTTTTATGATTTTGCCCCTGTTGTATTAGTTGAATTGTTGTTTTAATTCACCTATGATTTGTACAGCGCTTTGTGATTTTATCTGTGACAAGCGCTTTATAAATAAAATGTACTTACTTACTTAACTACAAAACGTAACCCAAGTAGGCTACCTGCGCTGCCCCAGTCGGAATTTCAGCTTAGCATAGCAGTGGAGAAAACCAAAGGAAAGCCCACAGCTAAGCCAAATTAGTTGCATAAGATGGATAAGTGCAAGTCCAAAGGTTTGTGTCTCCAGAACGATCAATTTGATGCATGCTTGAAGCCGGTGGATGGACATGTATAAAGTGTTTACGACGCGGATGTGGAGCCATCGAAGAGGAAAGCGTTTGTAAACATGGCGGTGAATGGAATGATAATGTGAAAGTCAAAAATCTGGGATAAGTCAGTGTCAGAAGATGCTGAAATGCCACAAACACTTGCACAACTATATCAACTTAAACCCTCAAAGGAGTGTTATGTGGGTAAATACTCGCCAATTGTCGAAGGAGATCAATATGAGATGTTAAAAGTAAGCACACGCTAATTTCTCTATGCTAGGTCTCTCAACAACAAAAACATCATTCTCATCTATTATTTATTCCAATATTTTCAGGTCCGCTTCTCATGCCTAATAGTTTCTCCAAGTTTATACAGCAACAGACATTAAAAGCTATAAAGGTCATCTGTTTAGTGTTGACACTCAGTCATCATCATGGACACACTAGCTGCGCAAGCTAGCTCTCCAGTCAGCTAAACGGACTCAACTCCATGGTGACATCTTGGTGAATTTACAAAACTGACACAATAGAAAAAGAATGCCATTGTAAGTTAATAATACTAACACAGACACTTGTAAACGTGTTAGCATATTAGCTAAGGCTAACAATGCTAGCTTCATTACATTACCATAGCACATACAAATGTGCATAAAAACTCTCCTACAGACATCACACATGTGACGGTTTAGTAAATACTTTTTTTTTATAGTTATGCTGTAAAATTTAAGAACGTTGCTTGGAGTGATAAATGAAGTATAAATACGAGTAGTAACGCTATGGACGGCTAGAAAACTGAACGGCAATTTTACTTCCGGTAGGTGGGAAAAAAAATAAACGGAAGAACAATGCAGTGAGCAAGCTCGTCCAAAAGATGCTACCATAGTATAAACAATAACACACCTATTTAGTCTGTTTGCTTGTTGTTATTTATTTTATAGCCGGCCGTCAATGAAGAAAAATCCCCAAATTAGCCGCACCTTTTTTATAAGACGCAGGAAAAAAGTAGTGGCTTATGGTCCAGAATTGACATAAGTAAAAAAATTGACATAACCAAAACACCATCACGACAGTTGATTCGACGGCAACTAAACCTCAATATCTCCTTATTTTTGGGTCTGGTTACTACCCTTTACATCACTATCTCTATCTATCCATTTGAGAGTTCTCCTCCCTCATGCATTCTTAAAAGCGCCTCACATTTAATGGCCTTATTTGCGTCCTGTGAAGTATTTATATTTACAAGAGATCTCTCCGCTATTACTTATGTATGTATGCTGTTGCCACCTCGCTCAATTATTCATTGCCTCCCGTTTCAAGCCGGTAATGTTCCCAGAGTTCCGGATTGGCACCGTAGGGAAAGATTTTGGGAGGAACTGCTATTCTACTTTTCACTTGAAGCCACAAAGCTTAATCACTGCTGTGAGGCCACTTTGTTCAGTCCGTCACGTGTTGCTTCGTGCAAATGAAATGTACAAAACCCAAAACCAGTGAAGTTGGCACGTTGTGTAATTCTTAATAAAAACAGAATACAGTGATTTGCAAATCCTTTTCAACTTATATTCAATTGAATTGACTGCAAAGACAACATATTCAATGTTCGAACTGAGAAACATTTTTTTATTTTTTTGCAAATAATCATTAACTTGGAATTTAATGGCAGCAACACATTGCAAAAAAGTTGGCTCAGGGTAACTTGCCGCCTATAATAATCCGGATGGTTCTTTACCTCTTTGGTCCGGAGGACACGACGTCCACAGTTTCCAAAAACAATTTGAAATGTGGACTCTTCAGACCACAGAACACTTTTCCACTTTGCATCAGTCCATCTTAGATTAACTGGGCCCAGCGAAGCCAGCAGCATTTCTGGGTGTTGTTGATAAATGGCGTTCGCTTTGCATAGTAGAGTTTTAACTTGCACTTACAGATGTAGCAACGAACTGTAGTTACTGACAGTGGTTTTTTGAAGTGTTCCTGAGCCCATGTGGTAATATCCTTTACACACTGATGTCGCTTTTTGATGCCTGAGGGATCGAAGGTCCGTTATATCATCGCTTTCTCCAGATTATTTGAACCTTTTGATGATATAACGGACGGTAGATGGTGAAATCGCTAAATTCCGTGCAATAGCTGGTTGAGAAATGTTGTTCTTAAACTGTTGGACAATTTGCTCACGCATTTGTTCACAAATTGTTTGTGAATGACTGAGCATTTCATGGAAGCTGCTTTTGTACCCAATCATGGCACCTGTGGGATGTTCCAAATAAATGTTTGACGAGCATTCCTCAACTTTCTCAGTCTTTTTTGCCACTTGTGCCAGCTTTTTTGAAACATGTTGCAGGCATCAAATTCCAAATTCCAGTTCGAACGTTAAGTATCTTGTCATTCAATTGAGTATAGGTTGAAAAGGGTTTGCAAATAATTGTATTTTGTTTTTATTTATGATTTGTACAACTGCCAACTTCACTAGTTTTGAGTTTTGTACTCACTTTTTTATTGTAGGGATGCTCAATACATTGTTTGAGTATCAACATCGCAATGTATGAGTGCGCAATATTCGAAGTCCTGCGTTATTGGGGGAAATCAACTCAATGTTTTCTGAGCTTTTTGTTAACATGTGCTGAGTTTAAAAATAATGTACACGTCACTGTACATCCATTTTTGCACTCCTATTTGCCGCAGGCACCTGGTGGGGGTGTACTGTCTCGCCAAAACTAGTTTTATAACTTTTACTTCATGTAATTATGAAGCTAAAATGTTCCATTTTAAGATGGATAACCCAAAATGCTCAATAGTCGATTTACCATTTACCATTCAACTCACATTTACACACAATAGAGCAAAGCATATACTCAAGTTCCAGCACAATATGAGCAAGTAGATATATACTGTATAACCATGCAAAATGTTACGTTTTGGCGTAGTCTTGCTGGTTGTAGAGATGGCAGGCGAAGTGTAGGTAAAATGTATGTAATACACAGAAATAGTGACGCAGGTGGACCCAGCAATATGTTTGGAGGAGAAAAGGTGAGGCTTTTAATCCCAGGAACACCATCCTACCGTCAAGAATGGTGGTGGTAGTATTATGCTCTGGGCCTGTTTTGATGCCAATGGAACTGTTGCTTTACAGAGAGTACTTGGGACAATGCAAAATAAATATTACCTCCAAATTCTTCAGGACAACCTAAAATAATCAGCCCAGAGGTTGGGTCTTGGGTGCAGTTGGGTGTTCCAACAGAACAATGACCCCAAACACACGTCAAAAGTGGTAAAAGAATAGCTAAATCAGGCTATAATTAAGGTTTTAGAATGGCCTTCCCAAAGTTCTGACTTAAACGTGTGGACAATGCTGAAGAAACAAGTCCATGTCAGAAAACCAACAAATTTAGCTGAACTGCACCAATTTTGTCAAGAGAAGTGGTAAAAAAAATGCAACCAGAAGCTTGCCAGAAGCTTGTGGATGGCTACCAAAAGTGCCTTATGGCAGTGAAACTTGCCAAGGGACATGTAACCAAATATTAACATTGCTGTATGTATACTTTTGACCCAGCAGATTTAGTCACATTTTCAGTAGACCCATAATAAATTCATTAAAGAACCAAACTTCATGAATGTTGTTTGTGACAAATAAGTATGTGCTCCAATCACTCTATCACAAAAAAAATAAGAGTTGTAGAAATTATTGGAAACTCAAGACAGCCATGACATTATGTTCTTTACAAGTGTATGTAAACTTTTGATTGCGACTGTACATTGTGAAATGAGTTTATTTACATACCTTATTTGTTTCCAAACGGTGTCTGTAACACGGCAGTAAAACGGCTGATCAAACAAAACAGAAGTCATCGTCATGGACCCACTAGCTGCGGAAGCTAGCTCTCCAATCAGCTAAAAAGACACAATAACTCCACGGTGACATTTTATTGAATTTACTGAGGAATTTGTGAAACTGAAACAATACAACAAGAATGCCATTGTAAGTAAATAGTTCTAATAATAATACTACACTCGTAAACGTGTTAGCATATTAGCTAACGCTAACAACGCTAGTGTCATTACATTATGATAGCACGTACAAATATGCATGAAAACGCTCCTACATACATCACACATGGGACGGTTTAGTAGGTAAGAATTGTTTTAGTTATATTGTAAAACTTGCAAACGTTGCCTGGAGTGATGAATAAAGAATTCATACTCGTAGAAAAGCTATGGGCGGCTAGAAGACGGAACATAACTTCTATATCCGGTTCAAAGCTTTAAACCGCAGGAAACACTTTTAGGCGTTCACCTAGCTAATCCAAAATATGGCGCCATAGCACAAACAATAACACACCTTCTATGTGTCTTTGCATGTGTTTAATAAAAACTATTTTCTCTATGACCGTCAGAGAAAAAAAAACACAGAAATTAGCCGCACCGTTTTATAAGCCGCAGGGTACAAAGCATAGGAATTAAATAGCAGCTTATTGTCCAGAATTTACGATAGTCACCTGGAGTTTATTTAATTGCATTTATGGACTGTGACATTTCATTAATGCTAGCGTGTACTAATAGATAACTATTCTTAGAGCTGGCTATATCCTAACGCAACACCACGATTGGTCCACGTGATGTCATTAAAAAAGAACCGCCTCCAAAAACTAATGTCCGCATGGCCTCGGTTTCCAGACGTTTGAACAAGACAAACTATCACAGTCATTTTCCCCCCGGCGCTTAATGCACACATCCCCGCAGCGCATCTCTCCTGTTGCTCAGACCTTCTAGAGTTGCGCTAATGAGCGAGCAACGTGGTCTCCGGGGGTTGCATGCTATATTAAAGCTGATGGAAAGGTAACGGGACAGCGGCACATAAATGTTGCATAACACCTGAGGCTGTGGCTTCTCCTAGCTTTTAACCCGGTGTGATGACTCACTCGGTGTTGGGTGGGACAACACACAGGTCTGGTTAGACCTGGGGGAGAATGTTGTTATGTGCTGGTAAATTCAAAGAGAGTGTCCTCCTTTGGACTAATGTGCTTAACCTCAGTTATAAACATATGACATTTACTCACCTGTGTGTGTGTGTGTGTGTGTGTGTGTGTGTGTGTGTGTGTGTGTGTGTGTGTGTGTGTGTGTGTGTGTGTGTGTGTGTGTGTGTGTGTGTGTGTGTGTGTGTGTGTGTGTGTGTGTGTGTGTGTGTGTGTGTGTGTGTGTGTGTGTGTGTGTGTGTGTGCCAGGTTTGTACAACTCGGCCGACAGCTGGATGATTGTGCCGAACATCAAGCAGAATCACTACACAGTCCACGGGCTGCAGAGTGGCACACGCTATGTCTTCTTCGTCAAGGCTATCAATCAGGCGGGAAGCCGTAACAGCGAACCAACCCGACTCAAAACCAACAGTAAGTCATATTACGCTCCTCTACTTGAGACAATTAACCTTTTTCATTTTATAAGATTCTATTGTTTTATTCTCTCTTCTGTTGAATCAAAAGATAATATAAACACAATTTACAAAACCCAAAACCAGAGAAGTTGGCACGTTGTGTAAATCGTAAATAAAAACAGAATACAATGATTTGCAAATCCATTTCAACTTACATTCAATTGAATAGACTGCAAAGACAAGATACTTAATGTTCGAACCAAGAAACATTTTTTTTTGCAAATAATCATTAACTTAGAATTTATTGGCAGCAACACATAGCAAAAAAGTTGGCACAGGGGCATTTTTACCACTGTGTTACATGGCCTTTTCTTTTTTAACAACACTCTGCAAACGTTTGGGAACTGAGGAGACCAATTTTTGAAGCTTTTCAGGTGGAATTATTTCCAATTCTTGCTTGATGTACAGCTTAAGTTGTTCACCAGTCTGGGGTCTCCATTGTGGTATTTTACGCTTTCTAATTTGCTACACATTTTCAATTGGAGACAGGTCTGGACTACAGGCAGGCCAGTGTAGTACCCGTGCTCCTTTACTACGAAGCCACGCTGTTGTAACACGTGCAGAATGTGGCTTTGCATTGTCTTGCTGAAATAAGCAGGGGCGTCCATGAAAAAGACATTGCTTGGATGCCAACATATGTTGCTCCAAAACCTGTATGTACATACAGGTTCTGGCAATCACAGCATTAATGGTGCCTCCACAGACGTGTAAGTTACCCATGCTTTGGGCACTAATACACCCCCACACCATCACAGATGCCGGATTTTGAACTTTGCGCCTATAACAGTCCGGATCGTTCTTTTCCTCTTTGGTTCGGAGGACACGACATCCACAGTTTCCCAAAAAAAATTTGAGATGGGGACTCGTCAGACCACAGAACACTCTTCCACTTTGCATCAGTCCAACTTAGATGAGCTCGGGCCCAGCGAAGTCAGCGTCGTTTCTGGGTGTTGTTGATAAATGGCTTTGCATTGTAAAGTTATAACTTGCACTTACAGTTGAAGCGACGAACTGTTGTTACTGACAGTGGTTTTCTTAAGTCTTCCTGGGTCCCTGTGGTGATATATTTTACACACTGATGTCGCTTTTTGATGCAGTACCGCCTGAGGGATTGAAGGTCATGGCCTTGCCGCTTACGTGCAGTGATTTATCCAGATTCTCTGAACCTTTTTATGATGTTACGGATGGTGAAATCCCTAAATGCCTTGCAATAGCTCGTTGAGAAATGTTGTTCTTAAACTGTTGAACAATTTGCTCACGCATTTGTTCACAAAGTGGTGACCCTTGCCCCATCCTTGTTTGTGAATGACTGAGCATTTCATGGAAGCTGCTTTTATACCCAATCATGGCACCCACCTGTTCCCAATTAGCCTGTTCACCTGTGGAATGTTCTAAATAAGTGTTTGATGACCATCCCTCAACTTTCTCAGTCTTTTTTGCCACTTGTGCCAGCTTTTTTGAAACATGTTGCAGGCATCAAATTCCAACTGAGCTAATATTTGCAAAAAACAACAAAGTTTACCAGCTCGAACGTTAAGTATCCTGTCTTTGCAGTCAATTCAATTGAGGCATGTTTAACAAGACACAATAAAACGCATCATGTATGCACTTGCAATTTTCTACATTAAGAAGCGGATCTTATTTAATCCGAGCCCTTCTCTGTCTCATGTATTGTTTTACTTCCTGTGCTTAAGTGTTACCATTTTCTAATGCGGACACAAATAGAGAATGTGAAGCAATAAATAAGATATTACTAAATAAAAGTTGGAAAAAATAGTACCGGTAGTTGAAAAAAGTGAAAAATTTAAATTAATTACATTAAGCAATTTAAATACACAAAAAATTAAAGATACACATTTAAAATGAATCAAACTGCTTTTTTAAATAACGATAAATTAATTAAATACTGATGTGTGTTATTGTTTATATTGCCATAATTAAAAGCTAGTGGAATAAAAGATAGTTTCTAATAAATGAATTCAAAACTTATAAGGACAACACTTTAACGTTTTATCATATTAATGTATCATCTTATCAATTTAGACAACATTTGTACTTGGTCACTTTTATTTAATTTTAATGATTACAAATTGCATTTCTCTTGCCAATCATTGTAATTCACACGTGGAGGCATATCATGGCAATATAAGCAGCACGTCATTATTTAAGAGGTGGTTCAGCGCAGTGTGTACTGTTCAGCCATGAGAGATTGTCACTTGCTTTTTGACGTCCTTTCTTTTGGTGGATAATTCCACAGTTTTTTTCTGGCACACACACACACACACACTCACTCACACACACACACACACACACACACACACACACACACACACACACACACACACACACACACACACACACAACACACACTAGAACAGTTGTTTTGGGTGATGGATGCATTTCTGCACAGAATCAATCTTCCACTTCCATATCTCCTTTTGGCTCTGTTTGTGTTTGTTTGCCTGTCGCGTGTCCCCATTGTGTATTTTCTACAGCAGAATCTTGTCACTTGAGCCAACAAAAAAAAATAATAATTCAAATACAAATTGAAACTAAACAAAACAGAAGCCAGATGCAAGTATAAAAGATTGAAAGCATAAATGTGCAAGTGGGGAACAGTTAGATGATTTGCTCCAGGGCACATCCTACAGGTGTGAATTGTAATGCTGCCTAGTAAAGGTGCATTTTTGACCGGAGATATTATACATGATAAACACAGTAATATTGGAGCATTTGGGGTAACAACTCTTTTTTTAGGCTATTAAACTGCAAAGTAGTTCAGTGAAGCTTAAATAGAGTTGATATGATGACTCCGCTGAGCTCCTGTCAGCAGTCGAGCTGCCGCATTGAGGATTAACTGTAATCTGAACATGCTGCTGAGTAAAACAACATGAAATGCGCAAAAAATGTTGTGCTTGAAGCCACTTGAAAGTTTTTCAAACTTTTCTCTTAGCGAGCGCTGTAAATACCAAAACAAATTATTACTTTGAACTACAGGGGAGACTTTAAGGTCATACACAATATGTTTAGGATGATGGTCAATTGCATATATCAGGACTGTTCAACCACATAGTGAAGAGGGCCGCAGTTTCAAGAGCCCAAGGGCTCAGGGGCCGGACATCAAAATGTGAATATTTTGTCAGAAAGAGCCTCCGCAGGTTATATTCCTTTGATTGCAAAGTAAACACATCGGCTTTCACTCTGCACTGTCAATAAATTAATTATTCTGCCCTCGCTACTCGATTCTAGCGCGTGCAGCAGATAGTTAACGACCTGAAGAAATAGAAGCTCCAGAAGTTTTGTTAAAGATTGAATTATTTTCCTTCTTTAGTTTTATTCTTTTACACATCTTTCTTCATTTAGGTTTGTAAGACATATAAAAAATAGAAACATTACAAAAGTATAACGTCCATTGTGTATTTTACATAATATTGTCAATTGTGTGTTTCTTAAAGTATAGTGGATATTTTAGTGTTAATACAGTCACACAATAATCTACAGATGTTTACGCATATAGGAATTAGACAACATCCACAGCAAACATGAATGTGGGTCAACACAATTAAACCTAAAGTGTAGCGTTATCGCCCCATACTGGTCAAATTTAGCGCTACATTTATTCAACGAGCTTTGCTCGCCAGAGAGTTACTCTCAGACAAATAACTCAACCACAAATACAAAAGACATCACAGAATCAGCAATTTCAATACAACACAAACTAGATATTTTGATTCACAATATCTACTTACAAAGATTTGACCAAGTTTTGTGAATTTGTACCGTTGTTGCTGGTCTGGAACAGCGTGTCCATTGCTTAAAAGGTCCAACAGGAAACAATGACAGTGGCTCGGGGCAGAACAAGAAGTTTGATTTTCGCAATTAATTTAGACAGTGTCACTTTTTGAGTAGTCTTCTTTTACTCACCCCACTGCTGCTTCTTTGGCCCCGTTTACACTCCACACTGAATCCTATTTTTTTGCCCTCAAGTGACACAGATCGATTTTTTTTCCCCCAGTCTAAACTTTCCAAAGTGCTTTAAACCTGATTTTTTTTGCCATCAGATTCAGGTCACATCAGGAAGTAATCCGAATCTGATTAGAATCTGATCTTTTCAAATGTGACTTCAGTCTAAACGCAATGCAGACCCGTATGTGACTTTTTTGTCGGCTTTGGGCGAGCTACATCACTCGTGTGCGTGGGGAAAGACGCAGTCGCCAACGGAATGAAATATTTAATCACAACATCCGGTTTCGGTGCAAATGACGTCGAGGCCACATTGGGGGCCTGTACGCATTTACACTGGAGTCTAAAGAAGATCACATTTCACTTGCAGTACGAATAGTCAGCTGAAAAAAATCCTATTGAAAAAAAATCAGATTTGGGCCACTTTGGCCCGCAGTGTAAATGTAGTAATTGTGACACATTTGCCACATTATTGCCCCCTGCGAGGTTGTGGGAGTACTGCATACGTGAGAGACCCTAGCTTGAATGGTTTTATCAAGCCTATTTTGGCCAAATGAAAAGCTTTGGTGGGCCGCGGGCTGTTAGTTGTACAAACCAGCTGTATATGTTCAAATTTAGATGACATAATACAAAACCCAAAACCAGTGAAGTTGGCACTTTGTGTAAATCGTAAATAAAAACAGAATACAATGATTTGCAAATTATTTTCCATTTATATTCAATTAAATAGACTGCAAAGACAAGATACCCAACAAGAAAGTTGAGGAATACTCATCAAACACTTATTTGGAACAGGCTAATTGGGAACAGGTGGGTGTCATGATTGGATATAAAAGCAGCTTCCATGAAATGCTCAGTCATTCACAAACAAGGATGGGGCGAGGATCACCACTTTGTGAACAAATGCGTGAGCAACTTGTCGAACAGTTTAAGAACAACGTTTCTCAACGAGCTATTGCAAGGAATTTAGGGATTTCACCATCTACTGTCCATAATATCATCAAAAGGTTCAGAGAATCTGGAGAAATCACTGCACGTAAGCAATGATATTACGGACCTTCGATCTTCGATCCCTCAGGCGGTACTGCATCAAAAAGTAACATCAGTGTGTAAAGAATATCACCACATGGGCTCAGGAACACTTCAGAAAACCACTGTCGGTAACTACAGTTTGTCACTACAACTGTAAATGCAAGTTAGGACTCTACTTCACTGGTTTTGGGATTTATAAAAGAATACTAGTAGAACTTCCATAGGCAGATACCCCTCAACAAGTCACAGTTCAACCAAAGGTGTCTGAACCCTGGTCTTCAAACCATCATCTTGTGAGACTTCAGCTCATTGAGCATCCAAAGGTGTTTTGAGGGGCGTTTTTGTTATTTTTTGTGATGCCACGACAGCAGAGCAAAGACGAAATGTGTGAGATAACCTTAGAACCACAACTGTAAGTTACTGTGACATAGAAAAGGGTCATAAGTTCAGCAATGCAATTAATCAATATAAATTGCAAACACAAATGAAAAAGTGACAGTGAAATCATAAAGGCTTATGACAGGCATATCTAACTGCCTAACGCTCTGGGGAAAAAAAGCATAAAAACTCAATCGTCGAACACGTTGTCCCTTTCCCATGTTTCTACAGTATATCATGTATTGATGCTTCCATCTGCCACGTTCATTTCAAGCCGTCGCCAAGTACAGCAACCCCACTCCCTGTGCCCGTTCTTGAACACTTTTTACTGCATGGAAGAGGATTAGTGCGTGACATGCAGACCAGGAGCACATAGCAGAGGTGAAGTGCAGGTTATCTGCTGCATTGTATGCATTATGATAAATACAATGTACAGTACATCATCTTTATGATGGCTATATTTACATGTCCTCTGTGCCAATGATTCATTGGCAGATACATTTTCATGGGACCATGCACCCATATGGCGACATCCATAAATGATGTTATTGTGTATTTAAAAAGTTATTTACTGTATAATTCTGGAGAAGAAGTAGTACATCAATTGACCCCAGATAAACATCCTTTAATAGAAACTCCCTTAAAGTAGAAAAAACACAAAGTTGCGTTTTGGTTCAACTTTCATTGTCACGCCTGGACTTTAATCTCCTCCACTTTCATCCCTGGCATGTTGTCCTCTGATCCTCTGGGCTGTGACATACAATCTTCTTGTGCCCTTTCTTCAGTCCACGCTGCCTTCCTTTGTGCCATCTGTCACTTTAGCCGGGAGAAAACGCTCCAACCTTGGCTTTGGAACACATTTGGCTCAAGATTTGGCTTTCTTACTGTAGCTGTTTGCAGTCAAAGACCTGATACAGAAAAGTCAATGTATTTTCCTTCTATGCTGTCTGGTCTTGATACAGTCTTGGACAGGAATCAATCAGCACTTATTTACTCTTTTATTAACAATAGTTGTGTCTAAGGGTGTGTTCACATGTGTCATGTTAGGTTTGGTTCAAATGCCTCTCGTATGGTTCCTTTGGTCAAGTGTGTACCAAACAAGTGGATTGAGACCCCTTGAGAGCTCGTTCCCAAAAGTGAACTCTGGTGTGGTTCAGTTCGTTTGAGCTAAAATGTGAACGCTACACGGGCCAAAGACTTAAATCAGTGTTAAAATGACAGCCACAAGCGTGCAGGAATGACAAATATGTGAAAAGTGTGCTCTTTAAAAGTATCTTTAAGAATCTCTTTTTCGAATCTAAGAAGGTAAGTAAAGCAGAATATAAAATTAATGTTGCTGTCAAATAATTATTTTGTTTAATCACAGGTTGCATAATTCAGTTTCAGTTCAGTTTCAGTTTATTTCAAACATGCATACAATACAATGTAATGCATCACACAGTTCCAGTTGTTTTATTACAACACTTCCGAAAAGGAGTAGGAAGAATCAGATCTTATTTAATCCTACCCTTTTCATACCATAACAATTTTTTCCAATTTCCTTGTTCACTGTAACAGAACAGTGAACAGATAAATAATAAATAAATAATGTACCATAGTAAAAATACATAAATAATCTTTGTCTCAATAAAAAAAAGGGGGGAAAAAAACTTGTAGTTTGAACCATCTCTTAAACTGAATCATATCAGTGCTTTGTTTGATTTATTTGCTTAATCCGTTCCATAATTTAATTTCACATACTGATATACTAAAAGTTTTAAGTGTTGTACGCGCATACAGATGTTTTAAATTAGATTTCCCTTTAAGGTTATATTTCTCCTCTTTTGTTGAAAATAATTGCTGTACATTCTTAGGTAGCAGGTTACAGTTTGCTTTGTACATAATTTTAGCTGTTTGCAAATGCACCAAATCATTGAATTTCAATAATTGTGATTTAATAAATAAAGGGTTTGTATGTTCTCTGTATTCAACATTATGTCATTTAAATACACTTTATTTTATTTTGCCTATCGTTCACAATTATTGAGAAATGCATTCTAAATATTAAATAAATGCAATCGAAAATCCACTTACAATGGAGCCTGTGGAAGCCACTCTATTCTGCCTATAAAACCCTTAAAACACATCCAAACATCTCCATTGAGGTTTTATATACGTACATGATGTAAGTATATATGTTATGTAGTAACATTTATAATAGCATTTAATGTTTATGTATTTTGATCTGTTTAAGCATACGCAGCTCATTAATTTTTTTCCAACATGACTGATTATTACTCACTGCAGACTTCATGAGAGACAACAACCATAATAAAACATCACTAAATAACTGTACAAGGTCTGTTGTCATTAGGATGCCGACTGCTAAGATGTTCATATATTCCCATTAAATGATGAATGACTCATAATACTCGCGAAGAAAAGGGGGGTGGAACTAAGCGTCTTTTTGTGTCGTTCTCGCCATTGCTGGGTCTAAATTGGCTGTCAAAGTTGCATAAAGTAATGAAAGATGTTCATTACTTTATTCGATTCGTATTCGATTTATGTCAGAATACGTCCTTGTTCTTCTGCTATCCAGGTGAGAGGCATGGTTTATGGTCTACAATAAAGTTTGACGAGCAAGGAAGCAAGAAAACAGCTGATCAGTCGATCATTTCAGCATTGGCACACAAGCTTGTGATTACGGCGCCGCTACAAATAGTCCTTCTGCGTTAGCGCTTAGGATAACAATATCACTAATACTTGGTTAATATTCAAGTCACAAAATTTAAATGGAGTATTTTGTGCGCTTTTTTAATGGTTATTTTTTCCGATTTTATGAGCTAAATAGTTGATCTCCCTTTTGGCTGCGTTGTTATTTACGTTTACTGAGTATTTAGAATGCATTAGAAAAAATTATACCCTTCATGTCTTTCGTAATAATTGTGAATGATAGGCAAAATTCCAAAAGAACTGCAGTCCGCCTTTAAAAACGAGCCTAATATCTGTACACAAATGCAATTGTATTGCCAGAATGTCATCCAAGAACATTTGTTTTATGTTTGATTTGAATGTACGTCATTTATTTTCTCAAACGTTGGTTACAGTTTTATCGGAGTGTATTTTGAAGCCAAATTTGCCAGCGAGCACGTATGCATTGACCTGATCACAGACTATATGACGATCTGCGGTTAAGGTAAAGGAGCATATACGGTCAAAATAGGTTGCGTGATAATATTTTTTGTGATTAGTCAAATGAGTTAAAGGGAACCTATTATGCAAAACCAACTTTTCTTAATTATTTGAGACTTTTTATCTGTATGTATCCCTGTCCCTAAAATGTGAAATCATACCATTGAGTCATGGTGAAGATATGTATAAAACAATATTGCCTTCCTTCATACTTCCTCTAAAAAAGCCGATTGGAATTTGCCCAATTCAAGCCTGTTTTCCCCAAGTGTGACGTCAGCGGATATCTCCATATATGGTAAAGATTTACCTGAAGAGCTCCTTCTTTATCTCTATCCTCTTGTTATCAGGCTCGTACACGCACATGCATCCTCCCCTGTTGCCATTTTTAATACAAAGTAGCGTATCATTCTAACTTATATCTGTCAGTAGACTCCATATGGAAGCGCTAAAAACCACTACAAAGATGTCGGGGAGAAGATGCAGTTGAAGTGGAGGCACGTAAATAGGACCGCCCACAAATCGGTGCACCCTGAAGAGACGGTCAGAAAGCGGCTTGAAGATGGTCTGTAAAACATAATCTATAAAACATTTTGACCAAAGAACCACCATTGCATGTTATGTAGACCGCAAGGAAGTGTTTTAAATGTAGGGAAACAATCATAATTTGACCCCTTTAAGTCATTATATTTAACCAAAAGTAAATAACTGATGTATGCAAGAATATTGTTGAGTTGGATAATATGTCACAAAATCAAGTCCTTACTTGATGTATATGTTCGTTCCTGTACAGTCTTTGGTTTTGTGACTAAAATACCAGTGTGAACGCAAGAGAACCACTCAACCCTTACATGAAATTGGTATTCACAATTGAACATCAGACAAGGTCCGAGGATTTCAGCGCTGGGAAAGCTTTTTTAAAGTTTCTTCTGATGGATCGTTTCTTCACACACACACACACACACACACTCACACACACACACGCACACACACACACACACACACACACTCACACACACACACACACACACACACACACACACACACACACACACACACACACACACACACACACACACACACACACACACACGCCGTCTCGTGGACTTGATTGAAACAACGTTTAAAACCAAGTTGCTTTTTAGGTCACTCCAGGCTCAAACGCTGACTGTGGCTTAATGCAAGTGCTCCACTGTTGTCGATAAAAGTTTCACTGCGCTTTCAAATGTACTCCTCTCGCTAAAAAAGGTGTCACAGCATCCTGAAGCACGAATGAATTAAGCATGACGAAGAAGAAGGTGGACAAGTGTGTGACCTTTTACTGCTGTGACCCGTAGTCCTGTGCTGCACCATTCACTGCCATCGGAAAGTGGCGTGAGGAACATATAAATGGAGGAGAGTACGAAGGTGGATGACAGAAAGTAGTGGGAACACTTGAGTGCCTTGAAGACACCAAATAGCTCTTTGCAGGGAGGAGTGTCTGTAGACATGAGTGCCCTCAATCTTCTGCTTTTTAGCCCAGAGTACAGTCTGAATAGGTGGAGAAAATAAGTTTGGCTACGGTGGACAAATTGGTTTTGACAGGAAATAGTGGATTTACAGTAGATAATGTCATCAAGCTACGCAGTACAAGTAGTACTGTATTTTTCGGACTATAAGGCACACTTAATATCCTTTCATTTTCTCAAATATCGACAGTGTGCCTTATGTACGGAATAATTCTGGTTGTGCTTCCTGACCTAGGAGCAATTTTATTTGGTACATGGTGTAATAATAAGTGTGACCAGTAGATGGCAGACATCCGTGTAGACTGTAATATGACACCAGTAAACAACACCAAAACTTTAAATGTTCCATTGAAAATAAAGAACATTACACACGGCACTCAACAATCTGTCAAAATGTTTTAGTATGACTTTGAAGCCGCACCGCTTGATGGATTGTCGGCCCTACGGCTACCGTTGTCATAGATACAAGTATTACTATGGTGTTTGTATAAGGACCGCAAAATGGCACCCATTAGCAGACATATCATCTGGCCTTTTGTTTCACAATACTATGGAAATGCAACATTTCTTGCCTTTTGGTACTCACTTATGTGTATTTGAGATCTGCAAAAGTCCTGAAAATTTGCGCACGTCCGCCACTGTAGTCCGTACCAATTCTGTCGTCGATAAGCTTCTTCTTTTTCTCTATCTTCTTGTTATGGGGCATTCACCCTCTGCTGTTGCCATTTCTAATATAACGTAGCGTAAATTTCTAACTTATGACTAACTTCTAACTTCTATGGAAGCGCTAAAAACTACCAGTGTAGTGGGTTTACATAATTCACCCACAGAACTGTAGTTATTAGAGAGTTCCGGTCGGACGTTTTTTCATGGGACACATTTCCGGCGTTGTTGCACAAGTGAGCCACGGATGAGAAGATGCTGCTCCGTTGTTGATTTAAGTAAAGTCTGAATGTCATTAAAACAGTTAGCTTCATCTTTTGACACTTCATCCACTCCCGTCCTTGCACGCTACACCGCTACAACAAAGATGACGGGGTGAAGACGCTGTCGAAGGTGAGCTGGGTGGTAGCCACAGTAACTTGCATGACCCTATGCACATGAGTTAATATATAAGACCGCCCACAAAACGACGCATCCTGAAACGACTGTCAGAAAGCGACTTGAAGATTGTCTGTAAAACATAACCTATGTAACATTTTGACAAAGGAACCACCATCACATGTTATGTAAACCAGTGGTCCCCAACCTTTTTGTAGCTGCGGACCGGTCAACGCTTGAAAATTTGTCCCACGGACCGGGGGGGGTTTTCATAAAGAAATACAATCATGTGTGCTCACAGACTGTATCCCTGCACACTGTATTGATCTATATTGATATATAATGTATATATTGTGTTTTTTATGTTGATTTAATTTTTAAAAAATATATATATATATATATTTTATTTTATTTTTTATTTTTTATTTCTTGTGCGGCCCGGTACCAATCGGTGGTTGGGGACCACTGATGTAAACCACAAGGAAACGTTTTACATTTTGAAAAAAATCATAATATGATCCCTTTAAAGGCCTACTGAAACCCACTACTACCGACCACACAGTCTGATAGTTTATACATCAATGATGAAATCTTAACATTGCAACACATGCCAATACGGCCGGGTTAACTTATAAATTGCAATTTTAAATTTCCCGCCACACTTCCGGTTGAAAACGTCTAGATATGATGACGTATGCGCGTGACGAAATCAGTTGATGCGGAAGTATTGGTACCCCATTGAATACAATACAAAAAAGCTCTGTTTTCATTTCAAAATTCCACAGTATTCTGGACATCTGTGTTGGTGAATCTTTTGCAATGTGTTTAATGAACAATGGAGACTGCAAAGAAGAAAGTTGTAGGTGGGATCTGTGTATTAGCGGCGGACTACAGCAACACAACCAGGAAGACAGAGATGGATAGCAGACGCGTTAGCCGGCGACCTCACCTTAACTTCCTCCGTCTCGCCGACCGCATCTGTGATCGGGTGAAGTCCTTCGCCGCACCGTCGATCGCTGGAACGCAGGTGAGCACGGGTGTTGATGAGCAGATGAGGGCTGGCTGGCGTAGGTGGATAGCTAGTGTTTTTAGCATAGCTCTGTGAGGTCCGGTTGCTAAGTTAGCTTCAATGGCGTCGTTAGCAACAGCATTGTTAACCTTCGCCAGGCTGGAAAGCATTAACCGTGTATTTACATGTACCTGGTTTAATAGTATTGTTGATCTTCTGTCTATCCTTCCAGTCAGGGATTTATTTATTTTGTTTCTATATGCAGTTAAGCACGATGCTATCACGTTAGCTCAATAGCTAAAGAGCTTCGTCGATGTATTGTCGTGGAGATAAAAGTTACTGTGAATGTACATTTTGCGTTCTCGACTCATTTTCAAGAGGATATAGTATCCGAGGTGGTTTAAAATACAAATCTGTGATCCACAATAGAAAAAGGAGAGAGTGTGGAATCCAATGAGCCAGCTTGTACCTAAGTTACGGTCAGAGCGAAAAAAGATATGTCTTGCACTGCATTCTAGTCATTCACTCTAATGTTCCTCATCCACGAATCTTTCATCCTCGCTCAAATTAATAGCGTAATCGTCGCTTTCTCGGTCCGAAACGCTCTAGCTGCATTGAAAACAATAGGAAAATGTGAGGAGCCTTTCAATTGACTACGTCATGCTACTTCCGGTGGGGGCAAGGCTTTTTTTTTATCAGAGACCAAAAGTTGCGATCTTTATCGTCGTTGTTCTCTACTAAATCCTTTCAGCAAAAATATGGCAATATCGCGAAATGATCAAGTATGACACATAGAATGGATCTGCTATCCCCGTTTAAATAAAAAAAAAATCATTTCAGTAGGCCTTTATGCGCCTTATAATCCGGCGCGCCTTTTGTATGAAAAATGACCTGAATCCACTCACCCGCTCATCGGCAGTGCGCCTTATAATCCGGTGCGCCCTATGGTCCAGAAAATACGGTAGTCATTTCCAACTAATAGGACCATAAACTGATAGATTGATACATTATAATCTGTGAATTATATATATATTACAATAAATGTTGTTCTTAAACAATTTGCTCACGCATTTGTTCACAGAGTGGTGACCCTTGCCCTATCCTTGTTTGTGAATGACTTAGATTTCATGGAAGCTGCTTTTATACCCAATCATGGCACCCACCTGTTCCCAATTAGCCTGTTCACCTGTGAGATGTTCCAAATAAGTGTTTGATGAGCATTCCTGAACTTTCTCAGTCTTTTTTTGCCACTTGTGCCAGTTTTTTTAAAACATGTTGCAGGCATCAAATTTCAAATGAGCTAATATTTGCAAAAATAACAACGTTTTCCAGTTCGAACATTAAGTATCTTGTCTTGCAGTCTATTCAATTGAATATATATTGAAAAGGATTTGCAATTCATTGTATTCTGTTTTTATTTACGATTTACACAACTTGCCAACTTCACTGGTTTTGGGTGTTGTAAAATTTTTTGAGTACTGTTTATATATAGTCCAGTAAATACAGTATTATTATTTTTTCTCAGCAATCCTGGTTTTTGTTCAGTGAACTCTATTGATGTGGGGGTTTTTTTTAGATACATTTTGTGAGGTCGTTAGTGTCAGAAGGTCGGGCTGGAACATGTTCCTCTTTAGTTCACTTCTGGTTGCAACTCATTGTGTTATTTCTTTGTCTACGTCAAAGCAAGGACCCAAGTGATATTATGCAGTTCCTCGTGCTCTTGTCGAGTTCATGGGCATTATATTTATTTGTCGAACCAAGAACGCTGACAATTTGTAAAGAATACAGTATGTAACCCAGCTGATTTGACACATGTCAAGATTGTCAGATCGAGAATCCTACTGATTTTGAGTAAAAAGAATGAGATTTGCAATTTTTATCTGATGTTCCTCATCGTTCATCAGTGTTTGCTTTGCGAGGACTGCAGCAGTTCTCGTGCTCATTAAAGAGTCAAAGAGTTTATTTTCTATTCACCAAGCCAACATTTTTTCACTAATGACTTGCAAATTTCACTTCCCTCCGCACTGCCCTATAAAAGCATCAGAAAACTCGTAAGAAAGGGGGAAAATAACAGCTAAGGAAGCCTCACTAATATATTAAAATTGTTTATGCTCTAAATTTAACATTGAAAAGTCACGCTTCTGCCTCACAAAATAGCAGTCATTTTATTTAGGCTTAAATCATCAACCATATTTCCGGCATTCACGGGCACGGAATTGAATTAAGCTGTCATCTGTGCATGGTCACATTTTACATTATCCAGACATTTCTTATTTGTATCCGTCTTTTAACGAGCCGTGTGCCTGACTCTTTGATTAATTCATAAATGTGATAAACAAAGTTGAAAGAAGGATTCATTTAAGTTGTCAGTGCCTCGTGCTGAGAGGGCTGCAGGTCAGCGGCTATCCAGCCACACAGAACAGGAAGTGCGCACGTGTTCATCACGTCTGGCTTGGCTACAAACTCAGGTGGAAATCCAATCTTTTCCAGTCAAAAACGGAATGTGGTAAAGTCAAAAATAGCATTTTGGATATTTTCATTTCCATGCCTGTGAGTGTTAACGTGTCTGACTGACTGGTGACCAGTTCTGAGTGTAACCCTATTTATTTTAATTTACCGCCATCTTCTCTTAGCTGTGCAGTCACAGACACCTACCTACATACTTTAAATTGACTGTATGCCGACAGTCAAAAATCCGAACGTTGACTTTTGAAGATTGCCCCTGTGTATGTTTGAAAACTGTGTGTGTGTCCTGGGCCCTCAGATCCTCCTGTTTGACTCAGCCAGAGAAACCAGGCTGAAAATATCTCACGTGAAGGAGCCTCAGGGGGGGTACACATACCTCTTTACTTCCCCTGAAAGAGACTGGCATAATATTTACCCAGCATGCATCCCTGATGACAGCCTAACATGCAGCCCTTTAGGTAAACAGTGGGCGTTAGCAAGGGAAGAGGAGACCGATGGTGGCGGTTATGAAGTGTTGAGGGAGAAAAGACAAATATTTAATTTCACATCTCTGGCATGGATGCAGAAATACGTTACTCAAAGACATTTTTTTTTTTTAAATATTATAGGAAAATCTTTTAATACTGTTCTACTCGAGTACTGTTGTTTGCCCATTAGGCCGAAAGACAACATCTTGTGATTTTTGAAGTTGTATTCAATGGTAAATACATGATAAATCCTGGATATACACCAAAATAGCGAAGCCGGCGGCGTTTCTGGGTGTTGTTGATAAATGGCTTTAGCTTTGCATAGTAGTGTTTTAACTTCTACTTACAGATGTAGCGATGAACTGTAGTTACTGACAGTGGTTTTCTGAAGTGTTCCTGAGCCCATGTGGTGATATCCTTTACACACTGATGTCAGTTTTTGATGCAGTACCGCCTAAGGGATCGAAGGTCACGGCCATTGAATGTTGGTTTTCAGCCTAGCTGCTTACGTGCAAACAAATACTCTCGTAAACGTGTTGCAATATTAGCTAATGCTAACGACACTAACATACATATTTGTATAGCATGTACAAATATGTATGAAAACACTCCTACAGACATCGCACATGGGACAGTTTAGGAAGTATAAACGGTGTTAGCTATATTGTAAAACTTACAAACGTTGCTTGGAGTGATGAATGAAGAATCAATACGAGTAGAATGCTATGGACGGATAGAAGATTTAGGCACTCTACTGCCAGTTAATGGAAGGACACTGCAGCACCTGCAGTGACCCAACTCGTCCTAAAGATGGTGCTATAGCACACATTTTCAGTGTATTTGCTTGTTTTTTTTTCTTAAACTATTTGTATTATGGCCGTCAGCAAAGAAAAATCTAATAATTAGCCGCATTGTTTTTTTAAGCCGCAAGGTTCAAATTGTATGAAAAAGTAACCGGTTTATAATCTGGGATTTACGGTAATCGCAGTTTGTTCGTAGTTTACTCAAAATGAATCACAGATAAATATAATTTTTTATCATTAATAAGTGTACCATAGACAGATAATTTTTAAGATTTTAATACCATGTCTTGACAATTAATTTTAATGAAATATTTTCAGACATGTTTTTTTAAATAACTCAACACAAAATAAACATAAACCCACTTTTATTGGCAATACAAACAAAATACCTGCAGTGCGTTGATGTCTTGCCAGATTTTGTATTGTGTAGGAATACAGAATTTTTTTGCACTTGCATTAAGAGAGAGAGCTTCACCATGTTCAAATACCAGTTTCATGCATTAATAGCACATGTGGATTGTTACGATCATGGTTTGATTGCCAAAGATGTTTGGTAATGTAATCTGTGATATTTCTACCTGAATAAATACTTCTGATATTTTGTACATTACATGTTGTATGAGGTAATGGTGTTTATATCCCTGCATGACAATGTTTAAACCTTCACTATTTATTATTATAATGTACGATTCAGCCTGCTAAATGTTCTGTAATTGCAGACTGTCATTCAGAACATGTTATAAAATATAAATATGCATGTTATTTATATCTGCTAGAAAACATTTATTTATGTAGAAATATCACAGATTACATTACAAAATGTCTTTGACAAAGTGTGATTGTCATGTTAGTAAATTTTTAATTTGATGTAGTTGGACCGGATTTGAAGCATAGCGATGTTACTGTGAAGCCAGAAGTATGTGATTGTCACGAGAAGAGGTTCCTGTCTACCGTCTTTCTGTTCTTCTGAGCTTTTATTCCCTCTTACTAAAGCAGTTAGTGTAAAATTCTACATTTTATGTTATCAATGCACTCAATCGTGATCCAAACACGGAAGTAAAGCTCCACCTCTCTGAAACACGCTTTCGCTCCAATGGTGTCGTCTCATGGCGATCAAAGATAAAATAGTCTTGTCTTGTCGTGAGAACGACTTGCCATCGCTTTGGACCTAGGATTTTTCCATAATGTACCGTTTTTTCTTGTGCATTTCTGCTCGCTATTTTTGGAGCTTGCGGCTCAACAGTAACTAAACGCCATTACATTTTCTCACACCACCGAATAGACCGACAGTCAAAAAGGAATCAGGAAGCATGCGCGTTAAAACATTTTGCACCTTTAAAGGAACTTATAGTTAAGGCGTAGTTATCGCATTAACTTTGACAGCCCTACTTCAGACATGTTGTCTTTCATCCGAGCTGGAGGATAGATCTTGTCTGAACGTCTTCTAAGACCATCTGAACCAGGGGTGTCAAAACATTTTAGCTCAGAAGCCACATGGCGGAAAATACATTCCCAAGTGAGCCAGACTGGTACAACCATGGCGTGACAACTTAAAAATAAAGACAACTTCAGGTTGTTTTCTTTGTTTTACTTTGGCCGAAAAATAGAACAAGCACACTCAGAAGTTGACAAATCACAAATAATCCTCTGGTTATCCTCCAGTTAGTTAAAAAGTCTGAATTTTAAAAAAATGGTGCTGTTTCAAAAACACAATGAAGAACATGATGAACTTAGACTTGCTCTACAAAGCCATCAAACTTTAAACTCTTATAGGTATCACTAATTTGTCATGTCCACGTATTAATTTTGTGCTAACAAACCTTAAAAAACAGAGGTAGAAACTATTCAAGAGGGTTGCGTTACCCTCTGCGTTCTTTTTTCTCATTTTTGACAGACCTTTTGGGGCAATGAGGGGCCAAAAAACGATGTGTTTGAAGCAGAAGACATAAAAGGTTTTACGTTTCATTTGGGTTGACGGGGAGAAGCCGCAGCCATTTACTGTGTGCCGCTTGCTTGGTACACTGTATATAAACAGTGTATAATCAGTTTGCTCGCCTAACAGAATTACTATTGTAACATCTAGTGGACACATTTAGAACAGCAGTTTCTTTCATTCAAAAACTTCAGCTCATTTTTGTGCATGGCAAACTCATCTCGCGGGCTGGATTACACCTGCCATACGTTTGACACCAGTCCAGTTAACATTGCGATCAATTTCACGCCCTGAGAAGTATGCACCCAATGCACCGCTACATTGACGAAGCATAAAATCACTTCTTAAGTTAACTTTTAGAATTGTTTTATATCCACCAAGCGTAAAGCATGCTCTTCTGGTGGCAGTGTGCCAAAGAAAAAGAAAGCAATCACCTTGGAAGTGAAAAGGAACATTGTAAAATATTGGCGGCAACCATCATTAAGGATAAAGATCGAATCCTTGAGCATGTTAAAAGATCTGCTTCTATTAAAGCGACAGCAGTAACCAAACAGCCTACGGTATCTTTATTGACTTGGAAAGTGATGTGGCTGGAAGATCCGAATGCAGGTTTCGTGCCTAATCGTTGGGCAATAATTCCTAAAGTGCTGTTTTGGGCTCTTGGGTTTTGCAACATGGCTTTTTAGGTCAGAACGTGCAAGAAAACTGGTTTACTTCCCAAGCATCAGTGAGTTTGTAGCTGAGTGCAATGCAGCCATGCAACACTTTATGGGATGAAGGAACGTACAGAGCTCCTATGCATCTGAATATATAGCATGAGTTTCATGGACTGTCCTGTTGAAATAAAACGGAATATATCCCAGCACCGCAGCGCATTCACCTGGGACCCGGTGGAATGAAGTTGGAGCGAAATTGCTTTTTGAAAGCCCCCAACGGAGGCCTGTTTTGTTTATGTCCTCGTTTCTCCATCACGCAGTTTGTTTTTTACGTGTTACAAGTTTCCAACAAAGCTCTTTCCAACAATGCACTGGTTCAAGGCTGACCGACGAGTAGACCGTTGGCAGTAATTGCTGTGGTGTCGAAGCAGAATGGAAGTGTCGTAGAATTTCTGACCTCTTGACCTATATTTCTTGTCTTTTAAGAATGTCCGCTCATTTTCAATTCTCTTGTATTTTGTGCCATTGAATGGACCAGTTGTGGGACAAAAGTGAATATTAAGTCGTGCCAACCTGTCTACAGAATGTGTTGACTGTCTAAAGGATTCGAGTTGTTATGGAACAGATAGGGAAAACAACAAGACATTGACGCATTTAGATAACAAACAATGACGCACAAGAGACATATAAAAAATGGCAGAAGACCGGAACTCGACAGTGATTTTGGCTTGTGTGTGTCTTGTTTGCTCCGGAGTAACATGTGGTCTGTCTGCACGGCCAACTTAAGTCAACCTGCGCTTCTGATAATGGGTAAATAAATTTGTTGTACTAAACTACTTTTGTTGCCTGTTTAAGCTTCGGACAATCCACTACACAAATTGGCGTCACGAACTGCTGAGAAGTGCTGATCTTGTGACTGAAGAAGATTAACCTGTTTTCTTAAAATAGGTGCCGTTGTTTGACCTAATCTTTTTGGGGAAACCATGTCGGGATATTAGATAATTCACAAAACATTTAATTACTGAATTGGCACCCTCCTTTGAGGGTGGGGTTGCTTCCGCCAACCACTGCAATTGTCAATCTAAATCATTACGTTCCTTTATCCTTGTACCGGATTGATCATATTGATTAAATAAAACCTCAACACGCTCAAACTTGACCCAATCCTAACTCACCTCCCCCCTCTGTCCCTCTCACAGGGACAGTGTTAGTCGTAGTAATAGTAATAGTAGTAGTGGTAGTGGTAGTAGTAGTAGTTTCAGAAACATCCAAGAAAAAGAAAAGGCAGCTGATAGTCAAGTGCAGCAAGAACAGAGGCGGAGGACAGGTCATGTTTGAGGTCACTGTTCGCTTTTGCAATAGTACTTTGATATTTTACAACACCACAATTATTGTGGCCTCAATAATTCACTAAATAGTTGTATTTAATTTAGTCTATCTATGATGGGACTATGCACAGAAACATTAAGTTCAGAAACAGATGTGTTCTGTACCAGATTATTTCTAAATAGCTACTTTCCATCTGTAGTCCCTGGCTACCTAAATTAAAGGGATCCAAAAATCAAGCAATAAAATTATGACACTAATTAATCATAATAAATATATACATTCATAGTAATCAATAATTAATCAAAAAAATAATCATACTGTAGCATGTAATCAGATTAAGAGAAGTCCTAAAATGCCCCTTCATGGACACATTCTTAATATACAATACAACCACACCTTATTTACATCATCACACAAGGACTACAATGATTTGCAAATCATTTTCAACCCATATTCGGTTGAATATGCTACAAAGAAAACATATTTGATGTTCAAACTGATAAACTTTTTTTTTTTGGAAAATAATCATTAACTTTAGAATTTGATGCCAGCAACATGTGACAAAGAAGTTGGGAAAGGTGGTAATAAATACTGATAAAGTTGAGGAATGCTCATCCAACACTTATTTGGAACATCCCACAGGTGAACAGGCAAATTGGGAACAGGTGGGTGCCATGATTGGGTATAAAAGTAGATTCCATGAAATGCTCAGTCATTTACAAACAAGGGTTGGGCGAAGGTCACCACTTTGTCAACAAATGCGTGAGCAAATTGTTGAACAGTTTAAGAAAAACCTTTCTCAACCAGCTATTGCAAGGAATTTAGGGATTTTATCATCTACGGTCCGTAATATCATCAAAGGGTTCAGAGAATCTGGAGAAATCACTGCACGTAAGCAGCTAAGCCTGTGACCTTCGATCCCTCAGGCTGTACTGCATCAACATGCAACATCAGTGTGTAAAGGATATCACCACATGGGCTCAGGAACACTTCAAAAACCCACTGTCAGTAACTACAGTTGGTTGCTACATCTGTAAGTACAAGTTAAAACTCTCCTATGCAAGGCGAAAACCGTTTATCAACAACACCCAGAAACGCTGTCGGCTTCGCTGGGCCTGAGCTCATCTAAAATGGACTGATACAAAGTGGAAAAGTGTTCTGTGGTCTGACGAGTCCACATTTCAAATTGTTTTTGGAAACTGTGGACGTCGTGTCCTCCGGACCAAAGAGGAAAAGAACCATCCAGATTGTTATAGGCGCAAAGTTGAAAAGCCAGCCTCTGTGATGGTATGGGGGTGTATTAGTGCCCAAGACATGGGTAACTTACACATCTGTGAAGGCGCCATTAATGCTGAAAGGTACATACAGGTTTTGGAGCAACATATTGCCATCCAAGCAACGTTACCATGGACGCCCCTGCTTATTTCAGCAAGACAATGCCAAGCCACGTATTACATCAACGTGGCTTCATAGTAAAAGAGTGCGGGTACTAGACTGGCCTGCCTGTAGTCCAGACCTGTCTCCCATTGAAAATGTGTGGCGCATTATGAAGCCTAAAATACCACAACGGAGACCCCCGGACTGTTGAACAACTTAAGCTGTACATTAAGCAAGGATGGGAAAGAATTCCACCTGAGGAGCTTAAAAAATGTGTCTCCTCAGTTCCCAAACGTTTACTGAGTATTGTTAAAAGGAAAGGCCATGTAACACAGTGGTGAACATGCCCTTTCCCAACTACTTTGGCACATGATGCAGCCATGAAATTCTAAGTTAATTATTATTTGCAAAAAAAAAATAAAGTCTATGAGTTTGAACATCAAATATCTTGTCTTTGTAGTGCATTCAATTGAATATGGGTTGAAAAGGATTTGCAAATCATTGTTTTCCGTTTATATTTACATCTAACACAATTTCCCAACTCTTATGGAAACGGGGTTTGTATACACTACCGTTCAAAAGTTTGGGGTCACCCAAACAATTTTGTGGAATAGCCTTCATTTCTAAGAACAAGAATAGACTGTCGAGTTTCAGATGAAAGTTCTCTTTTTCTGGCCATTTTGAGCGTTTAATTGACCCCACAAATGTGATGCCTAAGAAACTCAATCTGCTTAAAGGAAGGTCAGTTTTGTAGCTTCTGTAACGAGCTAAACTGTTTTCAGATGTGTGAACATGATTGCACAAATGTTTTCTAATAATCAATTAGCCTTCTGAGCCAATGAGCAAACACATTGTACCATTAGAACACTGGAGTGATATTTGCTGGAAATGGGCCTGTATACACCTATGTAGATATTGCACCAAAAACCAGACATTTGCAGCTAGAATAGTCATTTACCACATTAGCAATGTATAGAGTGTATTTCTTTAAAGTTAAGACTAGTTTAAAGTTATCTACATTGAAAAGTACAGTGCTTTTCCTTCAAAAATAAGGACATTTCAATGTGACCCCAAACTTTTGAACGGTAGTGTATATACACTGCAAGTGTATATATATATATAGATATATATAGATATATATATATATATATACACTTGCAGTGTGTATATAAAACATTGATGGAGGGTTTTGAAGTTGTTGTAGAGGCTTTTGAAGGCTACAACAAAGATTCCCATGAACCGCATCCTTTTAAGTTTTTTTTATCATCTTTAAAATCCTGGAAATAAAAACGTCTGTGTTCTTGTCTCTCATAATAATTGTGAACGATAGGCAACATTCTACCAAAAAAAGTGCAGTTGCCCTTTAAAGAGCATAGAACTGATGCAACTTGCCATTTCTACATACAGCTACAACTTCAAACACAATGAAAAACCAAAATTTTGATAAAAAAAGATACTTTGACAATATGGTGATCATTAAGAGTGTAACTCACACAATGGGTTGTACATGTAAATAAATGTCAAGTTCTCAAAAGTAGTTCAATTCAGGGGGGTCACGGAAAAATGTCTGCTCTCCTGATGGAGGTTGTTGCTGGTAATGTAAATTATTACTCTCACAGTTGGTGAAGAATATGTCGCCTAATAAAACACATATTTCTGTTGAAACCAAGGCTTCACACGTGCAACCTGCTGCTGTTATCCCACAGTTGTTGGTTCCTTTCGACCAAGACCGTGTCACATTTCTCCTGTTTCTGGGGCCGGGCCCTGGCTCTCTGGAGTGCTCTCCCCTGGAAAGCCATGACAGAGAGCCCCAGTGTTTGCAAGAGGCTGTGCTGGCAGCGATAAGCAGTTCAAAGAATGTCATTGGCTGCCACTGGCTTCGTCCTCCCACGTCCCACAAGCAGTTTCACTCAGCAGGCGGATTATTGGAGGGGTGAGCCTGCGAGGGGATGAGATTGAGAGGGCGGGGGCAGAGGAGAGATGAAGGGAAGGACACAGAGACAGTGGGGGAGTTGCGAGGATGGGGGCTCATTGTGTCTCATTAAGCCGTTAGAGGGAGGTGTCAGAGTGAAAATGTCAGGTCTAAGAGGGATGCTGCTGACCTCATAGTCCATCCTCTTCCTGGTATTATGCCATCAACTTCTCCCTTCTAACTGTCTCACCTCATTTGCCCCCTCAGTTTTCCACCCAAATGACTTTATTATGTGAATGCTGAAAAGCAAAATCTAAATCCTACTCTAAATGAGTTTCCTCTTTTTGTTTTTGGAATAGCGTTTTACAAATTGGAAAAGCTATTGCAAACTGCAAAATGCATTTAAGAATTTTATTACAAAATGTGCCGTTATTTCTTAATGAGGTGAACATTTGTTACATTGTTGACAATGCGAAGTTAATTATAGTACAAATCTGACTAAATTGTTGTGTAAAAATGCAATAATTGACAATAAAAAGTTATTTTTAGTACAAAATCCTATTAAATTGTTGTATAAAAATGTTACAATTGAAAATACAAAGTTATTTTTATTTAAAATCCAACCACATTATTGTATAAAATGTTACAATTGACAATACAAAGTTATTTTTTGTACAAAATCCTACTAAATTTTTGTATAACATGTTACAATAACAAGACAGTTATTTTTAGTTTAAAATCCGACTAAATTATTGATATAAAATGTTACAATTGACAATACAAAGTTATTTTTAGTACAAAATCCGACGAAATTGTTGTATACAAATGTTACAATTAACAATACAAAGTTAGTTTTAGTACAAAATCCAACTAAATTGGTGTATAAAATGTTACAATTGACAAGAAGTTATTTTTAGTTCAAAATCCCACTGAATTGTTAGATACAAATTTTACAATTGACAAGAAGTTATTTTTAGTTCAAAATCCGACTAAAATATTGTATAAAATGTTACAATTGATAAGTTATTTTTAGTTCAAAATCAGACTAAATTATTGTATAAAATGTTACAATTGACAATACAAAGTTATTTTTAGTACAAAATACAACCAAATTATTGTATAAAATGTTACAATTGACAATACAAAGTTAATTTTAGTACAAAATCCTTCTAAATTGTTAGATAAAAAGGTTACAATTGATAAGAAGTTATTTTTAGTTCAAAATCCTACTAAATTATTGTATAAAATGGTACAATTGACAATACAAAGTTATTTTTAGTACAAAATCAGACTAAATTGTTGTATAAAAATGTTTCAATTGCCAATACAAAGTTATTTTAGTACAAAATCCAATCAAATGATTGTAAAAAATGTTTCAATTGTCAATACAAACATTTTTTTTCTATAAAGAAAATACAAAAAAAGCCCACTAAACTTCTGTGTAAAAGAAAGAAGTTACTTTTTAGTACATTATCCTATTCAATTATTGTGTAAAAAGCTTGCAATTGACAATGTTATTTTTGGGGGGAAGGAAAAAAAAACTACTAAATTCCAGTTACAGGCTTGCAATTAATACAAAGTTGCTTTTTGTGCAAAATTCTATTACATTTTTTAACAAAAGGCTTGCAATTGACAATGTTGTTTGAGGCGTAAAAACCTTTTAAATCCCTGTTAAAATGCTGAAAATCAACTATTAAAAATGGCACACAGAAGAGTTGTACCGTTTTGTTGTTTGCCATTTTTATTTCTGTGACGGTTTCAATGTGATCCAAAGTACGATCAGAAAATGTCTTCTGAGAAATGTGGAAAAACAAGGTAGTGTTTGTGTGTCCATTAGGGATGTTAGAAATACCGCTATTATCCGGACGGTTATTAACCTTTCAAATGAATTATTGTAAAACTGTAATTGCACTTACTGCTCATTTCCTGGAATCCAGCAATGTTACGTATTTCTGCATTACATACGTACTACCCCAATCCTTGTCTGAGCAAGCAAAGTATTCTAGTGTACACTTTGAACCTCCAGGCTGTGCTCTCTCTCTGGATGGGTACCAAATTTGGTACTTTTATAGACTGGGTATCGATTCACCTAAAAGCAAACGACCATGTTTCAATACCTTTCTTGCCCATAACATTTATGTCCGGTTGCAGACTGGTCAGCGGCTCAAACACTTGGCGGGGAAACAAGCACTCAGAGCGGACTCAGTGTTTGATGCCAACAAAGTGCAGTAGGTTCCACTTTTCTTAAATGCCCCAGCTTGCTGCTCATTTATATTTACTCTGCTATATGCAATTAAATGTTCTCCCACTAGATGGCAGAAGGTACATAATTAACCTGTGTATCTCACTTTGCCAACAGAATAAATCAAGACATAATTTCTCATCTGTGCCTCTTCTCAGGTGAGGTTGGGGAAACCATATTAAAGAACAGGCTATTTTCTATTCATTGAGACTAATGTTGGAGGATATAACAAGCGTTCCAAAATGGAGGTGTTCACGCCTCCCATATCTCTGTCCACATTTTTTCCCAATATGCACATTAAAGCGGTGATATTAAGATTTTTTTCCCTACATTTAAAACACTTCCTTGTGGTCTGCATAACATGTAATGATGGTTCTTTGGTCAAAATGTTGCATAGATGATGTTTTACAGATCATCTTCAAGCCGCCTTCTGACCATCTCTTCAGGATGCATCGTTTTGTGGGCGGTCTTATTTACGTGCCTCCACTTTGACTACACCATTTTTTGCTGTAGTTTTTGGCGCTTCCATAGCGAGTCTACCAGAGGTGGGACCAAGTCATTGCTTTGCAAGTCACAAGTAAGTCTCAAGTCTTTGCCCTCAAGTCTCGAGTCAAGTCCCGAGTCAAGACAGGCAAGTCCCGAGTCAAGTCCAAAGTCAAGACTGGAAAGTCTCAAGTCAAGTCACAAGTCCTGCATTTTGAGTTTCGAGTCCTTTCAAGTCCTTTTAACCACAGACTAATATTTTTACACAGATTGTGTATGCTTTTAAAACGCTGTATTTATTTATTAAAACAAGTGCATTTGAAATTGCAAGAAAAAAAATAGTGCTGACATTGCAATTCATAACAGCACTATTAACAGTAATTTTAATAGTTTAAACAATTTTAAACATTTAACTCATTCCTTTACAGAATAAACACATTTGCAAAAACAAACATTAACATACTATTGGTTGTATTTTATGAAAATAACATTACCACAGAGTTGAGAAGGAGCAAAGATCTTCAATATTTGTATGTGAAAATCACAAATACATCTTCTGGGGGAGGATGACGCCCCTACAGGGGTTTGGTTTACAAACTTTCAGCCCCACCTAAAACAAAATTCACCAGCCGCCACTGATTATGATGCATTCTCATTTTAGGCAAAATATAAGACAATACTTTCTTAACAGTATAATTGTAACCAGGAATAAGTCTTCAAGTAACAATATTCTAATACTAACATTGTTGGGTAAAACAGCATTTGGTTTTATTCTGAATCCAGTGAAACAGATTGGTGGTTTTAGCTGATATAAAGACTTTCAGGTGTTTATATATGTTTAAGTATTTGGCAGACGCTTTTATCCAAAGCGACATACATAAAAAATACATACATAACAATCACTGTAAACATGATCATTTAAGGGAAGAATGTAATACAAAATATCAATACAAAGTGTCAAGACAGAATAAACTCTCTGCTGCTGCAGCAACAGAGATACGGTCTATAAGATATATAGATATCTAATGTATTCATACATTGTTTATGTAGGATATATGCATGTATATATAACCTAATCATATTGTTTCTTCAATTTAAAAATAGCTTACCGTTTTTTTCCCCCTTCTCTGGGATTATATTCCCAGTTTTGATCTCGGACATCTGGTCACTTATAGCGTATAAGAATATTATATTACTGTTAAGCAAACTATGAATAATAAAACTTGCCAAAACATGTGTCCGTTATCATAGCTACACGTATGACGAAAAAGCGTGTGAACATCAGTGGTATTCAGTGAGGTCAAATGAATTAAATGCGCTGACAGTTCATTGCTCCTGACAAATGAATTGCACTGAGTGGAGCGGATCACCACTCCAAGATGGCGGCCCCGCGTCTCGTCTGCGCCAGTAGGCAGTAGCACTCGATGCTGCGTCTACTTATAAGATGTCTATGGTTATAACGTTAGCAGTGAGTTTACAGCCTCACTGATTTAACTACACAGCAAATAAAAACCATGTTACTTAGCCAATAAACGTTATCTTACATTCAAAACTTACCCTTCTTTGTGCAACTTCAAATGTCGAACGAAGTTGGAAGTTGTTGCGTCTCCGTCTGTAATATTCGAACTGCGTGATTTGCATACGCAATTCGTTTTTTGTTGACCAAGTCGTAGTTTTTATACCCGAACGAAACCAACTTTGGCATAATTGTTTCTCACTGCCGCATTGTTTGACAACTCATGTTCGGTGGTTGTCCTGCAATTTGATTGGCTGAATGCTGTGTGATGAAAACAACGTATAACTAATTTGATTGGCTGTTGTACTGACAGCACACACGCTGACAGGCAGCACACACGCTGATAGACAGACAGACACGTACAAAATGAAAGCTACGGAGCGCTCCCAAATAACTTTTTAAGCTTTGGGTTTTGGGGAAAGTAGCAAGTCATGTCAAGTTAAAAGGCTCAAGTCCAAGTGAAGTCACAAGTCATTGATGTTAAAGTCTAAGTCGAGTTGCAAGTCTCTTTACATTTTGTCAAGTCGAGTCTAAAGTCATCAAATTCATGACTCGAGTCTGACTCGAGTCCAAGTCATGTGACTCGAGTCCACACCTCTGGAGTCTACTGACATATCTAAGTTAGAACTGTACCCTACTTTGTATCAAAAATGGCAACAGCATAGGATGAATGCCCCACAACAAGAGGATAGAGAAAAAGAAGGAGCATGTCGACTACAATGGCGGACGCATGCACATTTTCGGGACTTATGCAGATCCCAAATACACATCAGTAGGTACCAATAGGTAAGAAAAGTTGGTTTTACATAATAAAATGCGAGATAATGTCTCATAAAAGGTGCCATTTTGAGGTCCTTAAACACAACACCATAATAATACCTTATGTTGAAGCACAGTACGTCTGGCTAAGGTAGCTGTAATGCTGCGCCTTCCATCAAGCGGTGTGGCTTTGTAGCTTACCAAAGTCATACTAGAAACATTTTGACAGATTTTTGAGCGTTCTATCTATCTATCTGTCATGTTCTATATTCTCAAAGAAACATCACGTCATTTTTTGAACAGGCGTCAACTCCCAGTCCACGCATATCTCTAGTGTGTGACCGCCATCTACTGGTCAAACATATCATCACACCATGTACCACATAAAATTGCTTCGAGGTGAGTAAGCACAACCAGAAGTAATAAATAACTAAATATTTATAGTCTAATAAATACGGCACACTGAAACGGTATTCATAAATATGCAATAGTGCTACTTGTGCCCAATGCAGGGTTACCACTCTGATTGCAAACAACAGTACGTACAACTTCCCATACATCCAGCCCTGTACTGCTCACAACCTCTAAGGAGCACATTTGTAAAAAATTAAATAAATAATAATAATAATACAATAGCTATTTTTAACCAACAGCTGCATTTCCACCAAGTTATTGTCTGCTCATTTCTAAGTCTGTGTGATGGCAGGCCCACAGGAGGATGCCGACCTCCTGTGTCAACGCTGATGGAATGTTTTCACCAAAGGATGCGAGAAGCTTTGAAGTTCAGACTCGCGCTCCTCGTATTGCAAATCTTCTTCCCCTCATGTCTCTCCTTGAGTTATCTGCAAACACTTTTTCCTTTTTACTGCTGCTACGCATCTCGTCAGCGACTGACTTTTCCACACTGTCAAGACCTTTAAGAGCAGTCATTGTCGGCAATTACAACTAAACTTAGTTGGGTGACATTGTCCACAGCTGATGAAGATAGAAATAGACCCCCTCCTCCTCGCCCCCCACAAACACCCCCGCCCCCTACAAAAAAAAATGTGCACATAATACTAGAAAAACTTTTGGAGAGCACAGATCTCCGCCAGGCCCCATTTCCCAACATTAAAGAAAAACAAATGTCAATCCTGAAATGATGATGGAGATCTCCCCCAAAATATAATTACTTGTTCCTTGTACCAGGGGTCCTCAAACTGTTTTCCTCCAGGGACCGGTTTAATTTACGCATTATTTTCACCGACCGGCTTTCCACGTGGGGCAGATAAAACAGCAAAAAAATGAGCATGAAAAATCAACTCACTATAATTACCAGTGTTTCTAACCATAGGGCCACTATGGTTAAGTGTTGGGCCACGAGCGCCCCCTAGAATGTAATATATCTGTTTCTTTAGCTGTGGTCCGTACTTAGTTGTAATACGCTTCTCCACCACTTGTGGCAGTAATGACAATATAAAACAAACAGAATAAGTCTGGTGTGAATGTCATAAATACATTTCTTAAGAGCAAAAAAGATAAATATAAATAAAAAGTAAGATTAGTAGTTCAGTGTTAATATTGGAGTGGCCGGGTCCCTCTGTAGTGGAAAGGTTGGGTCCTGAGCTCAAACAGGTTAATAACCCCTGCTATATACAATGGGACTGCAGATGAAAATAGGCCTTTGGCTACAATCTAGCATATTAACATTGGATATGTTCATTAATGTACTATACCAAATGGCGACTTCCTATCAGGAGTTGTAATATACACTATACTGCCAAAAGTATTTGGCCACCCATCCAAATGATCAGAATCAGGTGTCCTAATCACTTGGGCCGGCCACAGGTGTATAAAATCAAGCACTTAGGCATGGAGACTGTTTCTACAAACATTTGTGAAAGAATGGGCTGCTCTCAGGAGAGCAGCCCATTCAGTGATTTCCAGCGTGGAACTGTCATAGGATGCCACCTGTGCAACAAATCCAGTCGTAAAATTTCCTTGCTCCTAAATATTCCAAAGTCAACTGTCGGCTTTATCATAAGAAAATGGAAGAGTTTGGGAACAATAGCAACTCAGCCACCAAGTGGTAAGCCACGTAAACTGACAGAGAGGGGTCAGCGGATGCTGAAGCGCATATTGCAAAGACTTTCTGCACAGTCAGTTGCTACAGAGCTCCAAACTCCATGTGACCTTCCAATTAGCCCACGTACAGTACGCAGAGAGCTTCATGGAATGGGTTTCCATGGCCGTGCAGCTGCATCTAAGCCATACATAACCAAGTCCAATGCAAAGCGTCGGATGCAGTGGTCTAAAGCACGTCGCCACTGGACTCTAGAGCAGTGGAGACGCATTCTTTGGAGCGATGAATAATGCTTTTCCATCTGGCAATCTGATGGACAAGTCTGGGTTTGAAGGTTGCCAGGAGAACACTACATTTCGGACTGCATTGTGCCGAGTGTGAAATTTGGTGGAGGAGGAATTATGGTGGGGGGTTGTTTTTCAGGAGTTGGGCTTGGCCCCTTAGTTCCAGTGAAAGGAACTTTAAATGCTCCAGGATACCAAAACATTTTGGACAATTCCATGCTCCCAACTTTGTGGGAACAGTGGAGCGGGCCCTTTCCTCTTCCAACATGACTGTGCACCAGTGCACGAAGCAAAGTTCATAAAGACATGAGTCCGATGTGGATGAACTTGATTGGCCTGCACAGAGTCCTGAACTGAACCCGATAGAACACCTTTGAGATTAATTAGAACGGAGACTGAGAGCCAGGCCTTCTCGACCAACATCAGTGTGTGACCACACTAGGGCTGCAACTAACGATTAATTTGATAATCGATTAATCTGTCGATTATTACTTCGATTAATCGATTAATAATCGGATAAAAGAGACAAACTACATTTCTATCCTTTCCAGTATTTTATTGGGAAAAAAACAGCATACTGGCACCATGTTCTGGACATTGGGGATGCAGCATACACCAATAATAACACAGAAATGTAACTCATCAGATCAGAACTGGATCAGATACTGTACACGTTTCTGTTGTGAATAATAACGGATTAATTTTAGGCTGCTTCTGAATAATAGCATGAAATATTCCAGCACCTTAATAACGTTTAGTTATACTAAAGCGTCACTCAAATCTAAATAGATTTATATAGCTTTATCGGGCCTGGCTGCATTGATCCATTATGAAACCAACCTGAGATATTTCTGTCCGTTACGTTTATTTCGAAATTGGTAACCGTGCGTTTTCTCTCTCAAAACGGAGTCAAATGTGCCGGAGACACATTATCAGCCCCGCGTTGCACCAAAGGCATAACGTTAACGTTACTTACAAAAAAGCTGAACTCATAAATGCCTGTTGCCACTATGGACTTAAAAAGTTATGTACCGTGAGTTCCTCCCTTCATCCATGGCTCCAACAGGTTTCCTTTTCAGGTGCTTCTGAAGCAATGTTGTACTTCCGTGCCATTTTGCAGGAAACGGTCTTCTTTGAAGTCTTTAAAGTAAAGTGTTCCCACACTTTTGACGACTTAGGTCGTACACTTTTCTCCATAGAAGTAATAACCTCAAGATGTTTCTCCGCTAAACTATCCATACTGTTTTCCTGCGCCATTTTTCGAATGTTTCCAGCAAAGGAGACGGCGTCGTCACGTGAGCTGCACATGACACATCATTGGCTAGCTTACGACACCTCATGAGACATAGCCTCTGCGCCGCCCTGGCGCTGTTTTGTACTATTTTTGTACTTATTTTGATTATTGTTTCTCAGCTGTTTGTAAATGTTGCAGTTTATAAATAAAGGTTTATTAAAAAAATAGTATTTTTTTTTTAAATTAAAAAATAAATACATTTTTAAAAAAGCCTCAGCGCATGCGCATAGCTAGTTCCAACGAATCGATTACTAAATTAATCGCCAACTATTTTTATAATCGATTTTTATCGATTTTAATCAATTAGTTGTTGCAGCCCTAGACCACACCAATGCACTTTTGGAAGAATGGTGGAAAAATCCTGTAAAAACACTCCGAAAACTTGTGGACAGCCTTCCCAGAAGAGTTGAAGCTGTAATAGCAGCAAAAGGTGGACCGACATCATATTTAACCCTAAGGGTTAAGAATGGGATGGCACTTCAAGTTCATATGTGAGTCAAGGCAGGTGGCCAAATACTTTTGACAATATAGTGTACATCTATCTTTAATATTTTTGTGCGGCCCGGTAGCAAATGTGTCACGGTAACCTGTCCCCAGACTGGTGGTTGGGGACCAATGCCTTATACCATTCATGACATCTCCTAAACAAAGTTTAAATCAAAATCCACCCACAACTATTGGACCAAATTTTCTAACTAACTAATAGACAATCCCCAGGGAAAACATGGTCTCCTGGCTGAGGTAAATAATGCAGTCAATTTTGTAGGGTGTATTTTGATGTCATGTTGAGGTACAATCCAATAAATTGGCCAAGATGTGAAGTAAAGTGAATAGTGAATTATATTTACTGTATATAGCGCTTTTTCTCTAGTGACTCAAAGCGCTTTACATAGTGAAACACATTATCTAAGTTACATTTTTAAACCAGTGTGGGTGGCACTGGGAGCAAGTGGGTGAAGTGCCTTGCCCAAGGACACAACAGCTGTGACTAAGATGGCAGAAGTGGGGATTGAAGCTAGAACCCTCAAGTTTCTGGCACGGTTGCTCTACCAACCAAGCTACGCTGCCCAAAGATCATCACTGATTGATGTGTGACAAGCTATTTTAGCTCATGTATGTGACTTGGCTACTCATCCTTTTTTTGTGCTTCTTGGTATTAAAGGGGAACTGCACTTTTGGGGGGAATTTTGCATTGTTCACGATCATTCTGAGAGACAAGAACACACATCTTTTTTTTTTTTAATTTTTTAAGATTTTAAAGATGAAATAAACACTTGAAAAATGTGGCTAATAGGAATCACCGTTGTAGCCTTTAACGTCCTCTACAACTTCAAAACCATCCATCAACCTGTTATGCACACACTGCTTGTATATACAGTATATATACATATATATACACTACCGTTCAAAAGTTTGGGGTCACATTGAAATGTCCTTATTTTTGAAGGAAAAGCACTGTACTTTTCAATTAAGATAACTTTAAACTAGTCTTAACTTTAAAGAAATATACTCTATACATTGCTAATGTGGTAAATGACTATTCTAGCTGCAAATGTCTGGTTTTTGGTGCAATATCTATATAGGTGTAGAGGCCCATTTCCAGCAAATATCACTCCAGTGTTCTAATGGTACAATGTGTTTGCTCATTGGCTCAGAAGGCTAATTGATGATTAGAAAACCCTTGTGCAATCATGTTCACACATCTGAAAACAGTTTAGCTCGTTACAGAAGCTACAAAACTGACCTTCCTTTGAGCAGATTGAGTTTCTGGAGCATCACATTTGTGTGGTCAATTAAACGCTCAAAATGGCCAGAAAAAGAAAACTTTCATCTGAAACGCGACAGTCTATTATTGTTCTTAGAAATGAAGGCTATTCCACAAAATTGTTTGGGTGACCCCAAACTTTTGAACGGTAGTGTGTGTGTGTGTATATATATATATATATATATATATATATATATATATATATATATATATATATATATATATATATATATATATATATATATATATATATATAAAATATAGTAGCAGACACCTTCATAACTATATGTAATACACACTGCAAGTATATATATATATAATGTAGTAACAGACACCTTCATAACAATATGTAATATGTACAATATACACACTGCAAGTATATATATAATGTAGTAACGACACCTTCATAACAATACGTAATATGTGCAATACACACAAGTATATATAATAATAATAATAGATTTTATTTGTAAAAAGCACTTTACATTGAGTAAAAAAGTGATAGTGTATTAAAAAAAAATAAAAATAAAATAAATAAAAATAAAAACTAGAACAGCCTAATAGCTAGAACTAGTATGCATATATCAAAAAAAGACTTTTTTTAAAAGAAGGGTTTTTAAGCCTTTTTTAAAAGCATCCAGTCTGTGGTGCCCTCAGGTGGTCAGGGAGAGCATTCCACAGACTGGGAGCGGCGGAGCAGAAAGCCTAGTCTCCCATTGTTCGTAGCTTTGTCCTCTGAGGTTAGCCTGTCCGGAGCGGATGTGTCGTGTGGAGGATTTGGGGGTGAGTAGTTCTTTTGAGGTAGAGGGGGGCATTTCCATGGAGGCACTGGTGGGTTAGTAGGTAGACTTTGTATTCCATCCTGAGTGGAACAGGAAGCCAGTGAAGGGATTTGAGAATTGGTGTGATATGGTCATATTAATTATTATTATTATTATTACATATGTAACACAAAAAAAATGCGATTTCTAATGGGAATGCAATCTGACCCGCATGTTGACTGCAGTGTTTACGGAAGTAAACATGGCTTCCACTCTAGTCAGTCTCAGTACTGACACATTTGTGGCAATTTCAAAGATTTTCTGAACCGAATTATTGGGCGTTGAAGATTAAGGAAGAAAAGTATTTTGTCTCTGGCAGTTTTACGGGATGTTTTGCTTCGGTGTCTGTGGGTGAGCAGTCAGAGGCAGGAGTGGTGGAACTTTTATGTGAGGTCCTAAACATTTTTATTTTCACCTGTTGTCTGCTCCGTTGTCAGCTATTTATTTTGCAACCGTCTATTTAGCAAATAATTACGACACTTACCGCTTTTTGATGTTCTGGTTGGATGAATGCGACCTGAGCGCAGGAATGTCCCCACTGAGGACGCATGGCATACATATACGATTTATTTGCACGTACGAAAGAGGCCTGGGTCGGACAAAATACAGGAAAAACACACCCTCTCCAAAAACTTAATAAAACAAAGATAAAGAGGTGCACGGCCAAAAGTGTACTTAAAGCAAGGACAGCAACACTCGTGTCTTTCTTACATTTTAATACAAACTGCACAGGCGCTACCAAACACAGACCGGTTTCGACAAAGTCTTCGTCAACGTGCAATTTTTTAACAGGAAGTGACGCACTTAACACTAGAAGTCCCAGCATTTTTATGTCTACCTAGAAGACCCAGAGAGGGGTCATTTGGCCCGACGCTTTTCCCGAATACACTAATCACTCATTTTGTTATGGTAATGAGGCTGTTAGGGGCAGTTTGTCTAGGTAGACAGAAAAATTATACATGTGGGAAATGCCGAAAGGAGCAATGGCAGTGCCAGGATTGTGAGTGACTGCTCAAATGTATGTCAGTCACGTTTACATGGACATGGTTTTTCATTCTTTGTAAATATGCTTTTTTCTTTGTAAATTTTTTTTTTTAAACTATTTTTGGCACACAAAAATAACAATTGCTTCTGCAACAACCCTCCACACCAAAACTGGGAAAACAGTTGCTTTTTCATTCTTTGTAAATATGTTTTGTTTTGTATTTTTTTAACAATAAATGTCAGAGTGTTGATCCCTTCATTCTGTTGATCCTTGCAAAAACACACACAACCTACCTCAGAACTAAAGCTTGAGCTGTAAGGTCCCCTCCCCCACACAGGCTCAAGTGGCCCCCTGCCGTGTGCCACTAACAGCCACATTTTCATAACAAAAGGAGTGTCCACAGGGGGGACTAGGGGTCAAATGACCCTCTTGTGTGTTTTCTAGGTAAAAATGTCAATTGACCCTTCTCTGGGACTTCGCGTGTTAAAAGGTCAGAACTGTGGTCAATCAATTGATATAATAAATCAAGAACAACTTCAAAAATCAAAGTACACAAATAATAGACAAAATGTAAAATTGTACAAAATAAATCATACTTAGTACAGTCTCATAGGAAAATAAAGTAATTTAAAAAAAAAAAGGTGTGGACAACCATTATACAAACCCTGTTTCCATATTAGTTGGGAAATTGTGTTAGATGTGAATATAAACGGAATACAATGATTTGTAAATAATTTTCAACCCATATTCAGTTGAATATGCTACAAAGACAACATATTTGATGTTCAAACTGATAAACATTTTTTTTTTTGCAAATAATCATTAACTTTAGAATTTGATGCCAGCAACACGTGACAAAGGAGTTGGGAAAGGTGGCAATAAATACTGATAAAAGTTGAGGAATGCTCATCAAACACTTATTTGGAACGTCCCACAGGTGTGCAGGCTAATTGGGAACAGATGGGTGCCATGATTGGGTACAAAAACAGCTTCCCAAAAAATGCTCAGTCTTTCACAAGAAAGGCTGTGGCGAGGTACACCCCTTTGTCCACAACTGCGTGAGCAAATAGTCAAACAGTTTAAGAACGTTTCTCAAAGTGCAATTGCAAGAAATTTAGGGATTTCAACATCTACGGTCCATAATATCATCAAAAGGTTCAGAGAATCTGGAGAAATCACTCCACATAAGCGGCATGGCCACAAACCAAAATGACCGTGACCTTCGATCCCTCTGACGGCACTGTATCAAAAACCGACATCAATCTCTAAAGGATGGATATCCTTTAGAGATTGAGAAAACCACTGTCACTAAATACAGTTTGTCGCTACATCTGTAAGTGCAAGTTAAAGCTCTACTATGCAAAGCGAAAGCCATTTATCAACAACATCCAGAAACGCCGCCGACTTCTCTGGGCCCGAGATCATCTAAGATGGACTGATGCAAAGTGGAAAAGTGTTCTGTGGTCTGACGAGTGCACATTTCAAATTGTTTTTGGAAATATTCGACATCGTGTCATCCGGACCAAAGAGGAAGCGAACCGTCCAGACTGTTATCGATGCAAAGTTAAAAATCCAGCATCTGTGATGGTATGGGGGTGCATTAGTGCCCAAGGCATGGGAAACTTACACATCTGTGAAGGCACCATTAATGCTAAAAGGTACATACAGGTTTTGGAACAACATATGCTGCCATCTAAGCGCCGTCTTTTTCATGGACGCCCTTGCTTATTTCAGCAAGACAATGCCAAGCCACATTCAGTACGTGTTACAACAGCGTGGCTTCGTAAAATAGGTGCGGGTACTTTCCTGGCCCGCCTGCAGTCCAGACCTGTCTCCCATCCAAAATGTGTGGCGCATTATGAAGCGTAAAATACGACAGCAGAGACCCCGGACTGTTGAACAACTGAAGCTCTACATAAAACAAGAATGGGAAAGAATTCTACTTTCAAAGCTTCAACAATTAGTTTCCTGAGTTCCCAATCGGTTATTGAGTGTTGATAAAAGAAAAGGTGATGTAACAGTGGTGAACATGCCCTTTCCCAACTACTTTTGCACGTGTTGCAGCCATAAAATTTTAAGTTAATTATTTGCAAAAAAAAAATAAAGTTTATGAGTTTGAACATCAAATATCTTGTCTTTGTAGTGCATTCAATTGAATATGGGTTGAAAAGGATTTGCAAATCATTGTATTCCATTTATATTTACATCTAACACAATTTCCCAACTCATATGGAAACGGGGTTTGTAATAGAAGGAGACATAGCTCATCAGCACAGTGAAAAAAATAAATAATACGCTAGAATAGCTATTGCTCCCTCTATATATAATACTTATAAAATATCAAAATGAATCACCAACCTGAAGCCCTACATCAAGCCACAATATATATATATTTGAAGGACATGATATGCATATAGACAACTTCATAAAACACCATTATATAAAACAATTAGAGAAAACATCCCAAAAGCAACTCCTCGTTCATCCCTTTAGGGTGCTGTTTGTAACGTGTGTATCCAAAATGCTTCACATTGCAGTACAACTTTTCTCTCCCTCTCCTCAAAGGTTTCAGTTCTTCCAAACCCTGAAACCTTAATGAACATATTTCATGTCCAGCACTATTAAAGTGTCTTGCTACAGAGGATTTTATATCACAATTCCTAATACTACTTTTATGTTCTGAAATGCCAATTTTGCGCACTCTCTTAAGTCTTTCCAGCATAACAAAGGGCACATGGACACTTGAGAAGATACACAACAAATTTTGTTCTACAGGAAATTATACTTTTTTATAGGGAATATACGACCTGAATGAGGATGGGAGAAATATTCATCTTTAATCATAGCATTACATTGAACAGTTACGACATGAGAAATTACCATTGGGAAGAGATGATAGAAAATGTTGTGGACGAATAAATATGACCAATTCAGAATTCACACGGACATGAAAAAGTCGGATATGTATGAGCAAGAAAATGGGAATTAACCTGCAGCGTGAACAAAGACCTAACATGTGTCTCGGTCCTTCGGCAGGCCAGCCCTTCAAGTTGGACCCTAAAACGGCGCACAAGAAGCTGCGTCTGTCCAACGACTGCCTGACCATGGAGAAGGACGAGAGCTCCCTGAAGAAGAGCCACACTCCGGAGCGCTTTGGTGGAACGGGCTCGTACGGGGCGGCCGGCAACGTGTTCATTGACAGCGGGTGTCACTACTGGGAGGTGCTGCTGGGAGCATCCACCTGGTGAGGAGCGCACACCCACACAAACGAGCGGTATTTGAGCCTGCAAGGAGGTTTGTTGGCCCAAATCTATTTCTTGTGGGAGATGAAAATACTCCTCATTATATTCTTTGCACTAATTGGCTCTGATGTAGACCGCTTCCTGCAGGAAGTACCCAAAGGGCCCGTGTGTGTCCTCGGCATGAGGCAGCTCCACTATACAAGTCATTAAGATTTTGAGATCGTTATTGCATTCCAAAATGTGCCACTTCCCCCCTGCAGGTATGCCATCGGCGTGGCTTACAAGTCCGCCCCCAAAAATGAATGGAGCGGCAAAAACTCCTCATCGTGGGTGTTCTCCCGCTGCAACAACAACTTCATGGTGCGTCACGACGGCAAGGAGATGCTGGTGGAGTCCAGCCTGCAGCTGAGGCGCCTCGGCGTCCTGCTGGACTACGACAACAATTCTCTGTCCTTCTACGACGCCATGAACTCCCATCACATTCACACCTTCGACATCTCCTTCCTCCTGCCTGTGGTGCCCACCTTCATGATCTGGAACAAGTCGGTGATGATCCTGTCGGGGCTTCCCGTGCCGGACTTTGTGGAGGGCATGTCTCTGGATCAGCAAGAGCAGCAGCAGCAGATGGGTCTGTGCAGACAGGAGTCTCCCTACTTGACCGGGATGAAGACCTGCCACTGAGGGGACGGTCCACCTGGGTGGGGTCACCTTCAGACCGGCAATGCACGGATCTATGAGGTCGGTGGGAAAGCATAAGAAGCAGACTTTCTACCGCGTGTTAAAATATGCACATCAGTCTTCAAACTTGATCATACCCAAAGTCACGGCATAAAAGGTCATCTTTGACCAACTGAAACTAGAGAAATTGTCAGCAGTTCGATTTCCCAAGAAGTCCCGCTAGTTTCCATCAACATTTGAACAGGGCAATCAGTAAAAAGACGGTTTCGGTTCTAATCAACAAGTCTAATATCACTGACCATGTGCTGCAGCGTCCATATCTACTGTAAGAGGACTGTTCCTGGACATAACCACATTTACTTTATGTGACTACTTAACTTGTATCATAAGAGTTTTATGGAAAGTGTTATTTATGGCTTTTATTTTGAAACCTAACATATCATGCACTATTTTAAAAAAACAAAAACACACTCAATCTCCCCACAGTGGGTTTTTGAAGTCTGTGCATTGAGAGCAATGACCGAGGACGTCGCACCCCTCCTTCACATCGAAACTTCCCAGAATAGATTTGTCTTGTCGAGCAAAGGGATTTTGTTTTTGTGATTTTTAACACAAAATATTAAGTCGCATTTTAAAAAGCGAGGGAACACTTTATTCTTGATTATTCAGGGAAGGGGGTGGATTTTACACTTTAACTGTTGCAGCGAACAGCATGATGGTGTTTTCCTATGTTATTGTAGGTGTCCACATACACACACACACACACACTCACACACACACGTGTCACCTTTCCTTTGGCTTGGCCTCACTGTGATGAATGCATGATCACGCTGTAGAACCAATGATGTGCACTTCAGTTTATCTTTTGACACCCGTTCACATGCAAAACAGATTTTGCTCCCCTTGATTTTAGTCCCATGTTGGATTGAGCCAGTGCATCGTTTTACACAAGAATTTAGTACCAAATTGCACACGGTGTGCCACATGTTACTGCACTTGAACCCTGTGGTGACAGTCCGTTTTAATGACCTGCAATGTGAATGAAGACATCATAGTCCATACGTTTTTGAAGAGTGAAAACATTTTATATTCATTTCTTTTCCCACATTTATTTAAATTTGAGTTCTCAACAAAATTATAAATTAAGTATTTTGTTACCCTTTTGAAGGCCCTTTTGATTAGATGTCACAGATTGAAATTAGTGCAATACAAACTTGTACTAATTGAAAAATTTTATCAAAAGCCCTTGTAACAACACATTATGTAATAATGCATTATGTATAAATGCATTATTACGTAATGCAATATGTAATAATAGAATAAATGTTCACTTCATTACCCTATGTAAACAATGCCGCATTTTGTAATAATTTGCCACATGTTGTATTAGCTTCTAACACATTGAAAAAGTTATTACAAATGTCTCAAAGTTTATTAAAAAATGGATTTAAGCATTTTTTTTTTCACAAAATGTGCCGTTATTAATGAGGTGAACATTTGTTACATTGTTTACAATGCAAAGTTATTTTTAGTACAAAATCTGACAAATGTATTGTAAAAAATGTTACAATTGTCAATACAAAGTTATTTTTAGTAAAAAATCGGATGAAATTATTGTATAAAAATGTTATAATTGACACAAGGTAATTTTTAGTACAGAATCCTACTAAATTATTGTGTATAAATGTTACAATTGACAATACAAAGTTATTTTTGGTCAAAATCCTACTAAATTGTTGTATAAAAATGTTACAATTGACAATAAGTTATTTTAGTACAAAATCCTACTAAATTATTGTGTATAAATATTACAGTTGACAATACAAGGTTATTTTTGGTACAAAATCCGACTAAATTGTTGTATAAAAATGTTACAATTGACAATATAAAGTTATTTTTAGCACAAAATAATTCTTAACCCTTGTGTGGTGTTCATATTGTTGTTACTCAGCCAGTGTTTGTGGGTCTGATGGACCCGTTGCATTTTGTGGCTTTTAATGCCTCACAATCAAACACTTTTTTGTTAAAATACTGACTTATCCCAAAAAACATCTGTAATGAAGTGCTTCGAGAGGCTGGTAAAGGAATACATTGTCTCCAGACTTCCCCCCACATTCGACCCATACCAGTTTGCTTATCGCCCTAACCGCTCCACAGAGGACGCCATCTCCTCTGCACTCCACCTGAGCTTAGCACATTTGGAAGAAAAGGACACACACGTGCGGATGTTGTTTCTGGACTTCAACTCGGCATTGAACACCATCATCCCGCAGCACTTGGTGAGAAAACTGCCCCCCCTTGGATTCAGAACCCCCCTATGCAACTGGCTGCTTGACTTCCTCACAGACAGACCCCAGTCTGTGAAAGTGGGCAACAACACCTCCAGTGCCATCTCCCTGAGCACCGACTCCCCCCAGGGCTGCGTCCTGAGTCCGCTGCTGTTCACGTTGATGACCCATTACTGCTGCGCCAGGTCCACTACTAACCACATTGTGAAGTATGCGGACGACACAACAGTAGTGGGCCTCATCCATGACAACAACGACATGGACTACAGGGAGGTGAAACATCTGGTTGACTGGTGCAGAACCAACAAGCTGGTCCTGAACATCGACAAGACCAAGGAGATCATTGTCAACTTCAGGAAGCACCAGTCCAGCCACGCTCCACGAAGATCAACGGCACAGCGGTGGAGATGGTAAGCAGCACCAAGTTCCTGGGGGTGCAGATAACTGACAATATGACCTGGTCCCTACACAACGGAGCTCTTGTAAAAAGAGCTCAGCAGCGCATGCACTTTTTGCGTCGGATGAAAAGAGCACAGCTCCCTCCCCCCGTTCTCAGCACATTCTACAGAGGCACTATAGAGAGCCTGCTGACAAACAGCATCTCTGTCTGGACTGGAGCCTGCAGTGCCTCAGACTGGAAGTCTCTGCAGAGAGTGGTGAGAACAGCGGAAAACATCATCAGGACTCCTCTTCCTCCTATCCAGGAGATTGCAAAAAGCCGCTGCCTGACCAGGGCTCAGAAAATCTGCAGAGACTCCTCCCAACCCCACCAAGGACTGTTTTCACTGCTGGACTCCAGAAAGAGGTCCGCAGCCTCCGTAGCAGAACCTCCAGGTTCTGTAACAGCTTCTTCCCTCAGGCCGTAAGACTCTTGAACGCATCATAATAATCCCCTCACTTCCCCCCAAAAATGGATGAACTCGCTGGAATATAAAGACAATATAACATACATCCATAAACGTAGATGCATATGCAAAAGTGCAATATATTTATCTTTACAGTAATCTATTTATTTATATCTGCACCTTATTGCTTTTTTTTTTATCCTGCACTGCCAACCAGTTAATGCAACGCAATTTTGTTCTTATCTGTACTGTAAAGTTCAAATTTGAACGACAATAAAAAGTAAGTCTAAGTCTAAGACCCACAAATGCTGGCTGAGTAACAACAATATGAACGTTGCATGGACATTTCAGTTTCTGCATCCCACAGGGATTCTTCTTTTGTGTTTCTGCACCTGCGCTTCCCACACAAGGTTGCAACATTGTTTGTCAACACTGTCTGCTCTCATTTTGTCGCACATTTGACCCTCTGATGTTCTGTGTACCTACACTCTGTCCTCCCCGTCTAGGCCTGCTCTCTCTGTGTGTGTGTGTGTGTGTGTGTGTGTGTGTGTGTGTGTGTGTGTGTGTGTGTGTGTGTGTGTGTGTGTGTGTGTGTGTGTGTGTGTGTGTGTGTGTGTGTGTGTGTGTGTGTGTGTGTGTGTGTGTGTGTGTGTGTGTGTGTGTGTGTGGGCGTGTGGTACACAGAACATCAATTTCCACACTTCTATTAGCCCCAGGTCCAGTGGACCCCGGACAAATGTGTATGGGGGGTGTATGGTGTGTGTTCATTAAATATGTATTCTGATATATGTTCTTCACAGAAAATGAGCCAAAGCCAGTGAGTCTCAGTTTGAAAAATTAATTAATTGTATCATTTATCTTTTAATAAAAATCGAAAACGGGTCCCACAGACCCGAACACCACACAAGGGTTAAATTGTTGTATAAAAATGTTATAATTGACATTACAAATATATTTTTAGTACAAAATCCGACTAAATTTTTCTATAGAATGTTACAATGACAATAATAAGTAATTTTTAGTACAAAACCCTACTAAATTATTATTTTGCAAAAATGTGACAATTGACAATACAATGTTTTTTTTTCCTAAAAAATAAAATAAATAAATAAATAAAAACGACTACTAAACTCCTGTGTAAAAGACTCGCCATTGACAAACTACTTTTTAGTACGAAATCCTACTAATTTATTGTGTTAATAGCTTGCAATTGACAATGTTATTTTTGTTACACAATCTTACTCAATTACAGTTAAAGGCTTGCAATTAATTCAAAGTTGTTTTTTGGGCAAAATTCTAATAAATTCTTGCAATTGACGTTATTTGTTGCGCAAAAACCCACTCAATTCCTGTTAAAAAGTTTTGCAATTGACAATGTTTTTTTTGTACAAATTCCTGTTAAAGACTTTGCAATGCAAAGTCATGCAAAATCTTTCTAAATTCTTGTATAAAAGGCTTGCAATTGTGAATGTTATTTTGTTGTGCAAAAATCCTACTAAATTTTGGTGCAAAAGACGAACAATTAACAATACAAAGTTTCTTTTTGTGCAAAAAATCAGATTTGTTGCTTGCAAATGACGAACAATGCACATGTGAAGACGACGCTGAGTGTTTGTGAACATCACCTGACTTGTGAGATACTTGGAACTGGTTTTGTTGCCCGTCAGTCGCAGGCTCCAAGCAGCCGCGTGTTGATCTGTGATCCAGACTGACAATGGAGGCATCGGAGCGTGTCCGCTCGTCGGGTCACTGCATGAATTTGTGACCTTGCTACAGGTTCACAGCTCCTTGCCGATCACATGAGGGTCACCTGTTAGGTGGTGAGTACTAAAAAAAAACAAGAAAAAGTCAATCGCCATTCATATCAGACTTTGCAGTGTTATTTCTTTCTTTGGTGTCACCAGTCCATACAGAAAATCTATACAGTGAATCATTCTCGGTAGCCTTTGCAGTGCAGTGTACAACCTTAGAGACAATGCAATAGATTCTCCTCCTTTTTGCTTTTCAACACAACTCAGAAGAAACACTCTCCTCCCCTGTTGGTATTTTGATAAAAGAGCAGTGTTGCATTTGTGACATGACATCTTCGCCAATGAGGATCATAAAGTCATCAATTGGATGGGAAATATATATTATATACGCTTATATATTATATCAAATACATACAAACCAATGTTATTTATGTGAATTTACGTCCAAATAAATGTCAGATCCAAAAAAGTGTGGGGGGTTTTCTTGTCTTGTTGGTAAATTACCGAAAATGTATTTAAGTGTCTGAGCTATGGAGGCCTGATTCAGAGGTGCAAGGAACAAAAAATAACATATTTCATACAATATAATATATCATAGGTTCAATTTGGACAAAAGTAGCAAATTAACATAATTATTACCACATGAACAACACACACTCATCGTATTCTCTGGACCATAGGGCGCACCGGATTATAAGGGGCACTGCCGATGAACGGGTCTATCCAGGTCTTTTTTCATACAAATTGCGCACTGGATTATAAGGCGCGTTAAAGGGGTCATATTATGATATTTGTTTTCTAAATTTAAAACATTTCCTTGGGTCTACATAACATAACAATGGTCAAAATGTGACAAAAATTAGTCGCTTCAGTATGTATTTTGTGGGTGGTCTTATTTACGTGGCTCACCTTCGACAGCGTCTTCTCCCCGTCATCTTTGTTGTAGCGGTGTAGCATGCAAGGACGGGAGTGGAAGAAGTGTCAAAAGATGGAGCTAACTGTTTTAATGACATTCAGACTTTACTTAATCAACAATCATCTTCTCATCTGTGGCTCACTAGTGCAATAACAACGCCGGAAATGTGTCCCGTGAAAAAACGTCCGACCGGAACTCTACAATAACTAAAGTTCCGTGGGTGAATTATGTAAACCCACTACAATGGTAGTTTTTAGCGCTTGCATGGCGAGATATAAGTTAAAACTTTACGCTACTTTATATTAGAAATGGCAACAGCAGAGGGTCCCATAACAAGAAGATGGAGAAAAAGAAGAAACTTATCAACTAAAGTGTCTACACGGACTACAGTGGCGGACGTGCGCAAATTTTCAGGACTTATGCAGATCTCAAATACACATCAGCAGGTACCAGAAGGTAAGAAAAGTTGGTGTTGCATAATATTGCGAAACAAAACGACAGATAAGATGTCTGCTAATGGGTGCCATTTTGCGGTCCTTATACACACACCATAGTAATACTTGTATCTCTGACTACAGTAGCCGTAATGGGCCCACAATACAACAAGCGGTGCGGCTTCAAAGGCATACTAAAACATCCATCCATCCATCCATCCATTTTCTACCGCTTATTCCCTTCGGGGTCGCGGGGGCGCTGGAGCCTATCTCAGCTACAATCGGGCGGAAGGCGGAGTACACCCTGGACAAGTCGCCACCTCATCACTGGGCCATAACAGATAGACAGACAACATTCACACTCACACACTAGGACCAGTTTAGTGTTGCCAATCAACCTATCCCCAGGTGCATGTCTTTGGAGGTGGGAGGAAGCCGGAGTACCCAGAGGGAACCCGCGCAGTCACGGGGTGAACATGCAAACTCCACACAGAAAGATCCCGAGCGCAGGATCGAACCCAGGACCTTTGACATTTTGACAGATTTTTGAGTGCCGTGTGTAATTTTCTTTATTTTCAATGGAACATTTAAAGTTTTGGTGTTGTTTACTGGCATCATATTGCAGTCTACACGTATATCTTATGTCTGACCATGTACCAAATAAAATTGCTTCGAGGTCGGTAAGCACAACCAGAATTATGCTGTACATTAGGTGCACCGGGTTATTAGGCGCACTGTTGATTTTTGAGAAACGAAAGGAAAGGATTTTAAGTGTGCCTTATAGTCCTAAAAATACGGTAATACATGTGATTTACCGGTAATCCGGTTTTGCAATGCAGTCTGCTGAAAATGATGGAAAGTGCCCCTCTACATAGCAACTGACACTCTGGTCAAAGTTGGAATTGCTACAAAATACATTTTAAGATATTCAACACACTTAAGTAGATAGTGCACCGCCCAATTTGTCACGTTTCATGTGTCAGGTAAACCGCAACGAATGGGGCCATGTGACTCCATTTCAAATTGTACGAGTATTTCCAAAAATATAAGTTACCTTAGGTTTCTGACACTGAGTGAGATTTGTATTAGTTTGCTGTGTTGTGTATGTAAATACTTCAATATCACTGCAAATTAATATGATTATTCATTCATAATGTGAGCGAAAACTGCTTATTACCGTATTTTCCGGACGATAGAGCGCACCGGTATATAAGCCAAACCTACAAAATTTTAAGGGCTGAAATTATTTTCTTTATATTAGCCGCACCGGACTATAATCCACAGATATATATGTTGTGAAATGAATATGTACCCATAAATATTATGTAAATGTTTATTTACATACCTTATTTGTTAGCGTCTTGTAGTCTGGGATTTACCGTGGTTGTGTCCTCCAGTCACAACACAGCCATCGCTCTTTGATGATGTCATCAGCCAGCTTCCTATGTATAGCAGAAAGATTTGCCTTTTGTGACGTCACCACCAGCGGACATGACAGCCATATGACACCTCAGAAAAAAAAAACATCAGCTAAAACTAATCGGAGCCGGTCAGTCCAGTGGCAAAATGGAGGACGGCAGCGCTAACGAGGTGCAAACGAGGCGCTGCTACAATCCGCTAAGTGGAGAATGTCCGTCAGGATGGCTGAAGAAGGAGTACAACGTGGACTCTTACCTCAAATGTCTGGAGGTGGACTACAGGAAGCTGTTGATGGAGAACTTCGAGCTGTGCAAACTCCTGGAGGCCAGCGAGAAGATCTTTTTAAAAAGCAAAGCGGACCTGTGCCGAACCACAGCGGAGATGGAAAAACTGCGGCTGGCCAAGGACGAGCTGGCGCTGGACTTTGCGGAGAAGGAAGCGAGCTGGAACCGGGACAGATTTAAGCTGCTGAAGGAGAGAGAAGCTCTCCTGCAGGAAATGAGCCAAATGGTGGACGACATCAAGCATCTGAGCCTCAAGTACATGGTAAGGTTCCTCACCCTGCCTTCACACATGCATTCATGGCCCCCTTGTTTTCCCACAGGAGCTGGTGGTCACCACCATGGAGGACGAGAAGACGCAGAAGGACGGCGAGGGCAAGGAGAAGAAAGACCGGAAGGATAAGAAGGATCGCTCCTTGTTTGGAAAAATGATCAATCGTTTTATCACGAAAACGACTCTTTGATGGCAACACGTGACAACCATAGACACTGTTTGGCACACACAACTACACAATACTACTACTGTGTATGTGTGTGGGGGGGAGACAAACTTTCACCTGCATGGCCAAAAGTATTGGTACACTTTGTTGTCGCACCGACAGGAAATGGGAGGTGACTGTTGTACAAGGCATAGGCGAATAATTGGGATTTAGGAGCTCCTGATCAACTCCTGTTGATTAGTATGACCCAAAACTTTTGTTTATAACATGTACTGTTATGATGACCCAATACTTTAGTCCATAACATGTAGTGTTATGATGCGGACAAATTGAGTGGTAAAGTGGTAAAGAATTTAGAGATCAAAGTGTTTACATGTATTTATTCTTTAATTGTATTTTAATTTTGTGATGGTATTTCAATTCACATTTTTGTTGTATTTATATATTCTTTTAAATGCACGTCTTCACTGACTATCTGCACATGATCCACTTGTTTCTACACTACACATATTCTAAAATAATGTTTCACATTTGTACTTTTTGGGTTAATTTTATTTTTATGCATTTTTAGCGTATTTGTTTGAAATTACTTTTTTGTCCATTTTTGTCATTATTTCTCATTTAGCTCTTTGATGCACAAAAATGATCCCTGGTGTTATTCAAAATCTTTCAAATGTATAGTTGCAATATATTCATATTTCATGTATTCCTCATAAGACATGTTCGTGACATGAGGCCATTTGCATTTTTATTTGTTTTTTCATTCATTTTAAGGAATTGCAGTTTTTGTGTCACTACTCTTTCACAGGTGACAGTCAAATTTGCACCCGACGTGAGATGGTATCAGATGTGTAAATGAGACAGTATTGACGGTCAAAGTTGCATAAGATGTGTAAGTGGGACAGTATTGACAGTCACAATTGCATCGGGTGTGAGAGATGACATGAGATGTGTAAGTCTTGACAGTCAGTTACTTCGAGTGTGAGAGATGGCATCAGATGTGTAAGTGGGATAGTATCAACAGTCATAGTTGCATCAGATGTGTAAGTGGGACAGTATTGACAGTCAAAGTTGCATCAGGTGTGAGAGTTGGCATCAGATGTGTAAGTGGGACAGTATTGACGGTCAAAGTTGCATCCGGTGTGAGAGATAGCATCAGATGTGTAAGTGGGACAGTATTGACAGTCAAAGTTGCACCAGATGTTTAAGTGGGACAGTATTGACAGTCACAGACACATCGGGTGTGAGAGATGGCATCAAATGTGTAAGTGGGACAGTATTGACAGTCACAGTTGCATCGGGTGTGAGAGATGGCATCAGATGTGAAAGTGGGACAGTATTGACTGTCAAAGTTGCATCGGGTGTGAGAGTTGGCATCAGATGTGTAAGTGGGACAGTATCAACAGTCAAAGTAGCATCTGATGTTTAAGTGGGACAGTATTGCCAGTCACATCGGGTGTAAGATGGCTTTAAATGTGTAAGTGTGACAGTATTGACAGTCACAGTTGCATCAAATGTGTCAGTGGGACAATTAATGAAAAACTATATAAAAATGCAAATGGCCTCATGTCACAAACATGTCTTCTGAGGAATACATGCAATATGAATGTATTGCAACTCTTAAAAAAATATTTTAAAATATTTTGAAGAATAACGCTCGAGTTATTGCAAAAAAGCTTCGATTTTAATAGTCATTTTGGACCCCACTTGTGGAAGAGTGTAGTGTTAGTAGGTTGTGCATCCATGTATATATATTTGTTTATTTAGTATTTATATTGTTTATTTTAGTTTATTTAGTATTTACATTGTTTATTTTCGTTAATTTAGTGTTTATATTTTTTCATTTAAAGTGTATTATCTTTTTAAATGCACATAACATCTTAATGCATGTTAATTTGCTTGATACTAATTATCTGCACAAGATCAACTTCCAACATGTGCTCAAACATCCTCAAAATGATATCTCAAATTACTACTTATTTTCCTATTGTTTTAAAATGCAATTAATTTGTATGCATTTCTATTCATTTTAACTTACGTATTTTATACATGTATTTATTTCATGTGTCTTTATTTTTATTTTTTGTCAATTATTTTGTTTCTAAAATCACATGGTATCTTAATGGTGTGTTAATTTGCTAATTGCTAATATTACCGTATGCAACAACGTCCACTTTATGTATGCAAACATGTTTATTACATTTACCTTTTTACACAAAGCATATACAATATTTTTGTTATTGGTGTTTTGAGTTGAACATTAAAATGAGAGGTCCCCCTTAATTAAAACATTAGAGCTTATTGTAGCAGAGCTTTATCACACATTAGCCTCTCAAGCATAATTATGTACTTTTGTGAGTTTAAACAATCAAAGTTTAAGACTTTCCTCTTTTATTAGCAATGCTTTGTATGATAATGATATTCCAGATGTGAGGACTTTTAGTTGAGTCATTAATGATAAAAATTAAGCTTAACTTAACTTGATTTAGTTGAAAATAATTCCCTTGTTCAAACTCTGATTTCCTCCTGTCCAAGTGAAATATTAGAGTAATAAATCAGACATCACCTCATGTAATTCAACATATTTTCCACACGTTGTGACATCCTCTGCTGTCAAATCGAGAGGATGTGGGGACTATGCTGAGTCCCAGAGGAGATTTTAAAGTTCAGCATGTCACATGACATCTTGAATCATAAACTGTCTTTTTCCCCCATCAACCAATGTTTATTTTTACATTTGTAGTTTTTTCCACCTGACTTTCAAGTGTACACATGCACAGTAGTGAACATTTATTGCATGACATTTGACATGAATAAATACACAATTTAATACTACATACACATAAAACAATAATTATAGTAAAATTATCTCAATTGTATTATATGTAATATAATTTACATAATGTAAATTATGGCATTCAATAGTTTAATTTAATTCTAAATGTTCACATAATTGCAATTATTCACACCAATTGCAGGCTGTTCATCCTATGCCAAACCACCAGGTGGTGCTATAGTACAGTACAGTTCTCGTCTTGCACTGTGAAGTGTAGTACAGTACAGTACAGCATATTATAGTACAATGTAGAACAGTATGTTGTCCATCCATCCATTTTCTACCGCTTGTCCCTACTATATGTTGTATTCTATAATACAGTGTAATCTTGTAAAGTGTAGTATAGTACAGAACAGTATAAAATACAGTAAAACATGGTATATAATACAATGTAGTATAGTATAGGACAGTATATCATATTATAGTATAGTAATATCATCAGGCCTCCGTCAGTCGTAACGACTACGAAAACTGCGCCAGTCCAGAGGTCAAGTTTAAACTCAGCGACAACGCCTGCTGTGGCTGATGAGTCCGATGTGGGAGAGGCAAACACGGCTGCATTTACTGCAGATGTAGCTGGAAGGCGCAACTGCAGGAGTGCGTGTCTTCCGCTTGGTTCTTTTTTCATTGGCTGTGTCATGGATCTTTTCCTCGCCAGTCTTCAGCTGTTTGTGAAGGACACTGCGCCATTTGCTGCGGTCAGCTGCTGCATCTTCCCAGTGTTCAGTGTTTATGTCCAGGGCTTTCATGTCCCGCTTGCAGACATCTTTGAAGCGCAGTTTTGGCCGGCCAACAGATCTCTTGCCAGAGGCAAGTTCGCCATACAGGATGTCCTTTGGGATACGTCCATCCTCCATACGGCACACGTGGCCGAGCCAACGCAGCCTGCGTTGTCTGAGCAGCGTGAACATGGTAGGAAGACCAGCGCGTTCGAGGACCTGGGCATTCGTCACGTCACTCCAATGGATGCAGAGGATGCGGCGAAGGCAGCGCATGTGGAAGGTGTTCAGTTTTCGCTCCTGTTTGGAGTATGTTGTCCATGTTTCGCTGCTGTAGAGAAGAGTGCTGACAATGCAGGCGTTGTACACTGCCATCTTGGTAGGAGTTGTCAGCTTCCGGTTCTCCCAGACGCGGGTCGTGAGGCGCCCTAGGGTTGTGGCAGCCTTGCCGATACGTTTGTTGATCTCACCATCGAGGGACAGATTGTCACTGATGGTGGATCCCAGGTATGTAAATTGGTGTACGACTTTGAGTTGGTACTCATCGATTGTGATGGCTGGTGGAGTGTCCACTTCCTGACTCAGCACACTGGTCTTTTTTAGGCTGATGGTAAGCCCAAAGTCTTTGCAGGCCTGGGAGAATCTGTCCATAAGGCACTGGAGTTCTTGTTCACTGTGCGAAATGACGGCGGCATCATCAGCAAAGAGCATCAAAGACAATCATCCGGGAATGATTGTCTCACGGACTTTGGTCCTTGCTTTAAAACGGGCTAGGTTGAAAAGTCGGCCGTCAGATCTGGTACGTAGATATACCCCTTCTGTTGCAGTCCCAAAAGCATGTTTGATGAGCAGGCCAAAGAATATGCCGAAAAGGGTAGGAGCAAGGACGCAACCTTGCTTGACTCCGCTCTTAATGTCAAATGGGTTGGACATGCTACCCTCATACTGGATGGTTGCCTTCATGTCGTCATGAAAAGATCTAATGAGACTATGGAGCTTTGGAGGGCATCCAATCTTGGGTAGGATGCTGAAGAGCCCTTCTCTGCTAACCAGGTCATACCAAAGACTATAAAAATGGGACCCATTACCTCCCTGCTTGGCACTCAGCATCAAGGGTTGGAGTTGGAGGATAAATCACCAAAATGATTCCCGGGCACGGCGCCGCTGCTGCCCACTGCTCCCCAAGGGGATGGGTCAAATGCAGAGGACAAATTTCACCACATCTAGTGTGTGTGTGACAATCATTGGTACTTTAATCTTAATCTTAAAAAAGCCTTGGTCAGGTCAATGAAGGATATGTACAGGGGCTTCTGCTGTTCCCTGCATTTCTCCTGAAGTTGGCGTAGAGAGAATATCATGTCCACTGTAGAGCGCGAAAGCCACATTGAGATTCCGGGTAAACGCGCTCAGCAAGTTTCTGAAGGCGGACAAGCACGACACGGGCATAGAGTTTCCCTACGATATTCAGGAGGGAGATGCCCCTGTAATTGTTACAGTCGCTCCTGTCGCCCTTATTTTTGTAAAGGGTGACAATCTTGGCATCTCTCATGTCTTGCGGCACGGCTCCCTCTTTCCAGCACTGGCAGAGGACATCATGCAAAGGCTGCAGGAGGGTGTCTTTACAGCGCTTGATGAGGTCTGGGGGGATGCCATCAGTACCAGGTGCTTTGCCAGTTGCTAAGCTGTCGATCGCTTTGTGAAGTTCAGCAAGTGTTGGTTCAGCATCTAATTCCTCAATGATGGGCAGCTGTTCAATGGCATCAAGGGCTGAGGCGACGACAGTGTTCTCTCTGGAATAGAGTTCTGAATAGTGCTCTACCCATCTGTCCATCTGCTTGCCCTTGTCAGTGATAACTTCCCCACTGGTGGGCTGTTTTGTTCTGTGTTGGGCCCAGAGCAGTCTTGATGCCCTCGTACATCCCCCTGATGTTACCTGAGGTAGCTGCAGACTGGATGGATTCACTGAGTTGTTGCCAATGTCTTGCAGTCTGTTGCACTTTGCTTCTTGTAGTTCTCAGTGCTTGCAGGGACTTCTCATTTGGGGAGCGTTTGTATTCAGCGAGGGCAGCACGCTTTGCTTCAATGACGGGGGTCATCTCGCTGGACTTTGCAACAAACCAGTCGTTGTTTTTGAAGATCTTCCTCCCAAAAGTCGCAAGGGCTGTTTTCTGAATGGCCTCCCTGAGGTGGCCCCATTTCTCGGAGGCGGAGTAGTGCTGTTGTTCTTCAGATAGGATGTTGTTGAGAGACTTGGCAAACTCTTCTACTTTCTCTGGAAGATGCATGCTGGTGGAATCAATGCGGGGCTTGCCTTTCTGTTTGGAGTTGTGAAACATTTTTGGTTGTAGCCTGATCTTGCAACAGACAAGTGAATGGTCGGTGTCGCAGTCTGTGCTGTGGTAACTACAAGTAACGAGCACAAACTTGAGGCTGGCTTTTCAGATCAGGATCATGTCTAGCTGACGCCAATGCTTTGAGCGGGGATGGCGCCATGTCACTTTGTGCTGTGGTTTCGTCTGAAAGTAGGAGTTGGTCACGCAAAGGTTATGGAACGCCTGATGACACTCCACCTCCACACCTCTGATGTCCCAGTGACCCTAGTCTGCGCATATGCTCCCACTCTTATGTCTACAGCAGAAGTTAAGGATACATTTTATGCCAACTTGAATGACGTCATCAAGAACATTCCCCCCAAGGAACATCTCATCATCCTTGGTGACTTCAATGCGAGAGTGGGTGCTGACCATGACTCATGGCCTTCCTGTCTTGGACACTTCGGAGTTGGCAAGGTCAATGACAATGGGCAACGGCTACTGGAGTTCTGTTCCTACCATAGTAATATAGTATACTATAATATAGTACAGCACTTTATAGTATAGTATAGTGTAATATATGCAGTACAGTACAGATAGTATTGCAATGTATAAGGTGATTTTTGCCAATCAGAAACCTGAAGAAAGTCATTAGCGGAAAAGACTCCAAGACTACAGAAAAGATATGCAAAAAAAAAACAAAAAACCTTGCAAAAATTATAATATACACCCATTTGACCTTTGACCTCAGCCATCCCAAATGTTGAGCCTTCAATAAGGATGGAGGCTAACGTACTTGTGTGCTACTATCCTGTATCACTATGACTACGATCACATGATCCATGAGCTACTAGAACAATAGCAAGAATACATTATACGTTATTCATGTTTTCCATGCGCTCATGTTTCTTGCTGTTTTGATCTGAACTGTCTGCAGGTGTTACTCCACTTTATTTATGCCGACTCAGCAGCTGTGTCCATCCTCTCTGCAGTTTGAATAAGTCGTATTCCATACAGACACACGTTTTTTGTCATTATCAAATAAAATGGTCATAATAACAACATGTATAAGGTTAAATGTCTATGGTAGCAAAATTGTATGAAATAGTTTGACATAAAATATGAAATACATTTTTGTGTTATTGTTAACCAATCCAGTTTATTCATGTAGCATTATTTACAAAAAAGACTTGTTTTCAAAGTGCTGCACAAAATTTAAAACAAAAAGTTAATGAATGAAAAGCATTCAATATAATACTAGCACAACTAATCAAATAACTAAAAACACCAAATAAGTAAAAACAAATCATTATGATTAAACATTAAAAGATACACAAGTTAAGAAAAATAAAAATAAAAGTGGGTTTTAAGACTAATTTTATGATCTGTAGACTCCAAAATTGTGACGATGCCGAAAGTGATTCTTTAATTTAGAGTTGTTTGTGCAAGTCGCCCTCTAGTGGAAATAAGAAATAATGCACTAACTGTTATTTTGAAGTTGTTTGTGCAAGTCACCCTCTCGTGGATATGAGAAAGAATGCAGTAATTGTTATTTTAAAGTTGTTTGTGCAAGTCGCCCTCTAGTGGATATGAGAAAGAATGCACTAATTATTATTTTAAAGTTGTTTGTGCAAATCGCCCTCTAGTGGATATGAGAAAGAATGCACTAAATGTATTTATGGTTTTGCTTGAGTCTGTGTACATTTAGTTCATACAACCCTAACCACAACGATTATTGCACATCTTTCCTAAAACATAAGTGTGTCATATTATTATACATTTATATTATTAGGAGTAAAAAAAGAAAAAATTACAATTTTAAATTTAAAGGCGTTCAAGCCATAAAGTCCCCTCTTACGTAAGCATGCCATAATGTATGTCAGTGTTCTGCCGTTGCTCCTGCTTAAGGGCTGACGATAAGAATTTTAAAAATGGATGTAATAATTTTTAATGTGACCCAGCAAGTACACGTACGTCATCTCCCTGCGGAAAAATAATATCTTTAACGTCCCGGAGTGCAAGTCTGGGTTACTGTGACTCACTGCTCGCATTGATGCTGCAGCAAAAACCTTCTTGCTGGAATAGCATCTTCTTTTTATGGACATGCATGGATCAGATGGTAGAATAACTGGAGCAGAGAGCATGAAAAGCACCTGATATTTGTTACAAAAAAAATATTTCAACAGCAATGCGCTCTCAGTGAGGTCGATAAATAAATAAAATACTCACACCAAGTTTGCCCTTTGCTAATATTTCATTCCATCTTCCCTCACAGGAGTAAGAAACCCTGAAAGAGGTGCTTTACTGGACTACCCATTGAATATTTTATGTGATATATATATAAGTTGTTGTTTTACTTCTAGGAACGTGATGCAGCTGTATTTTCTCGTTGGGATCCTCTAATATGGTTTTCTTACCATATTGACACAACTCAATGAAAGATTTTCCCTCTCTTTATCAATTCGAGTTGGTAAATTGTTTAAAGTTTCCGCTTACACTTAAACTATCCAAAGTAATGCATCTAAACAAGAGAAGCCTCATAAATATCCATACGCGTCAAAGTGGGCTGTTATTTTTACTCTAGTAGTGTCTTGGCACGCAGGCTGATTTCCAGATGGACATTGAACGCACCTCGCTCGAAGTCAAATGCTACGTGATTCCCGCCTGCTAGTGAGACGTTTGCACCAAGTTGCTAAAAATGTATACCGGGTACTGGTAAGTTTCTTGCTTTCTAACGTACATTTACTCACACACTGCTTTAGCTATTTTCTTCGACGTAATATGCCACTTTGTGTATTTAGAACATCATTAGTGCTTCTAAAACGATGTTTTGGTCAATGAGTTTTCGTTTCAATCGTTTGAATTTTATTTTGAAATACAAACTTGAAAAACAAAGTGTTCTTATTTTTAAGTATCAAAGAGCAATAACTAAATCCAAAAAAGGTTTTATTTTCATTTTATATACCATAGAACAAAATTGAATCACTAGTCAGCAGAAACGAAACAACGGGCCAAAAAGAGATTTTTATTCCCACACCGGAACCGGAAGTTGTTATTTATGTATTGGAAAAAATGACAAAACTGGGTATTATTGCATCCCGCGTTAATATATAAAATATATTGATTCATTGTACAACTCCACATTGTTTTATTTCCTACAAAATTCAGACAAATAGTTTTTTTGTTTTTATTTTTCGAAACGAAAATCCTTGACCAAAAAAAAACCCGGATGCCACTTACTCAACCAACGCTCCTTCACCTGCTTGTTTGGCCGCCTGTATGAGTCGTCACTGCCACCTAGTGGAAACACATCAGCATGAACGTTTGTTAGGAGGTGATGAAATCAAATGAAAGCAAAAGCTTGCTTATGTTTATAAGACTATTATTTGCTTTCATTTGATTTCAGTGACCTGCAAGCCTACACATAAAAGTGTCTAGAGTGTATATCAAAAATTGTATTGCTCTGAATAATTGTTTACATAATTTTGGAGAGGTTCTGATAACAAATATATAAACTACTGCTAATTAAGATTAGCCCTGCTGTGTAGTTACTCATATTGTTCCCGTGTCTTGTTGTTTTGGACCTTGCCCTTTGCATATCATATCATCGTGTTAATTTTTACTTAATGTTGTTCTTTTTGTCAGGGAGAGTTGAAGGATTATACAACGTACATATTTAATTTTTATAAAATTAACTTTCCATAAAGAGACGTAGCGTCAAGTCAACACCCTTTACTCTCGATATTATAATAACAGTAAACATTCACATAACGCGTCACGTTTACAGTATTCAAAACATAACTCCCTTTACCATTATAAAACTTCGTATGCATAATCTCACTGACCTGACCTACTTCATGTCAGTGGTCTTGCTGTGACTTTTGACCGTACTTGGGAGTGCAACTGTGTCAAAAGTCAAACAGCTCACTTAAAACCACACAAATATTGACAAGTGATTTAAATGTTTGCCAGGTTGGTAGCAAACACAAATGAAGTGGCAACGATTTAGGAAGAATGAAACGTGAAGCAAGCAGGACGTTATTATTCTGGAGTGTACAGGTGCAACACACCAGGACTAGCCAGAAGTGCACGGTGTTCAGTGCTCACAGTTGTGGGCAAGATAAGACACAGTTGAAATGTCAAGACCAGGCTGAGAAATAAACAAAACAAAATAAAAATGTCATGGCTATTTTCTGGCGTTACATTCCCAGACCCCGAAATAGACGACCCAACCAGAAAAAAACAACTTTAGATTCACTAAAGCGCAACCGACTTGTCAATTTGGTCCGTGGGACACCTCCAAATATTTTTTCAAAACGTTGAATTAAGGTCAGTTAATGAACGTGTAGCACAGGAGTCCTCAACCTAATTTTTTGGGGGGCCACATCTCCAAAAAGCCAAGGACCAGGGTGTGGGTTCAATCTTATTTAGCATATTCCGGAGAATCAGTGTCCTCTGTGATAGACATTTGAGTTTGCTGTATTTATTTTGTCAGAGTTACAGGAGCGCTCAGCTGCTTTTAAGACCCACGCAGGGTTTTTCCTGGCTCAAATTGAGGCAGAGTATGTACAATCCTGACCATGCGCCAGAAATTTAACGCACATTTTTTTTATAGTTTTTTTCAATTTACAGTAATATGCCCGAAAGGGACAAACAGTAGAAAATGGATGGATGCTGTAAAGAACGGTAAAATGTATTGTCATTTTTATTAATTTGATGGGTAGTTTGCTGTAAGCAGATATTTAAGTATTTATTTTTATTTAGACAAACATGTTTGGAAAGTATGATAATATACTGTAATATTTGTTGCAATAATGGATACTATTAAAGTTTAAAAGGCATGCAATTTCAAGCGGTACATATATTTTTTCTGTCAAAATGAAACAAATCCATTACATTTAGTGAGAAAATATCAGTACTTTTTTTGGCACATATCATTTCCAGGTGTTTGCGGGCCAGATAAAATGATGTCGTGGGCCAGATCTGGCCCACAGATCGGACCTTGAGTTTGACACTGGTGGCCTGAGCGCTTGCATAAGAGAATGACGGGCTCATAGCTTGGGTGGGGCCACTTTTGCTTGAGACACTCATAGATGATTTTGAAGCAGCCTTCAAGTGAACATTTCCACATGTTGTCACCACCATGAATTATTATATTTTAACTGTCTGTTATGTTTATTTCTCTGCTTGGATTCACCTGGACTCTTGACTTTCCTCCTCGTGAGATCGCTTTTTAAAGTAGTGGCTGATTTTGCCTGCCATATCTGCAACGCTAAAAACAAACGTTACTCTGACAAGGAGGCAGCGACGTGCTGTCAGGGGAGGCAAGTGAGGCTGTGCCTCACCTTGCCACCAGGGGGGTAAAAGGCTTAACCATGAGATGTTCAAAAACAAAGTAATACAATAAAATAAATTTTAATATTTCTCTTTTGGTCTATGCTTTCCATGTGATTTTGGTGTGGTACCTATACATTTTGATAATTGTCATGGTCAAAATCGCGGATATTCCGTGTTTCCTGATCAAAGTAACAAGGCAGACAAGAAGTGAGGCAGACACAGGTGGTGCCTTCACGGCTACACACAAAGTGTATTGAGCGTAGGGCTGGGCGATATATCGATATACTCGATATACTCGATATATCGCGGGTTTGTCTCTGTGCGATATAGAAAATGACTATATCGTGATATTCAAGTATACGTTCTCACGCAGTTGCTTTTAGCTGCGGGGCATTAAACTGCATGCGATTCTCACTCTTTCCTGTCTCTCCTTCTCACAGAGACTAAAACAAGCGCACCTTCTTACATACGTCACATACTGTTACGTGAGCAACGTCACACGCTCCCAGACAGGTAGCGACATGGTAACATTAGCTGTGATGCTAACGGCTAACGGTGTGGTTTGAGTGGTAATACAAGAGAAAGAAGGTGCGAATCTGGTAACAAATGGAGGAATAATTAATTCCCAAGAAAAACAGCATGGGGTCCATCGTCTGACGGTGGTTTGACTTCAAGCGGGAATATGTCTTTACATGTCAACATCTCCGTTCGGTGCCACACCAACTAAATGCCGAAGCAACTATTTCCACATCAACAATGTAGGAGATATTCTATTTGAGATGCAGCTCATTTTTATGTGACACTTATTGAAATATCTTGTGTGTCATCATGCCCAAAAGTGCACTTATAGCTTGTTTTAAAATGTCTCTGACAATCTTGCACTTTCTGTTTTGGAAATGACATGAATGTTTGTGCCACTGCTTAATAACTGTTTAATAAATACAGTTTGGCTAAATTGACTTAGTTGTGATTTCCCTCTCTGCATGAAAGTTTAAAATGAGAATATATTAATGCAGTATGAACAATAAATGTTTTAATGTAGACTAGGGCTGCAACAACTAATCGATTAAATCGATTAAAACCGATTACAAAAATAGTTGGCGATTAATTTAGTCATTGATTCGTTGGATCTATGCTATGCGCATGCACAGAGGCAATTTTTGATTATTTTTTTTTTAAAATTTTTTAATTTTTTTAAATTTCATTCAATCAATCAATCAATGTTTATTTATATAGCCCTAAATCACAAGTGTCTCAAAGGGTTGCACAAGCCACAACGGCTAAATTTGTATTTAGCCATTGTGGCTAAATACAAATGTGTGTATTTTGTTGTGGCTGGTATTCAGGCTGCATGTGGCCTGCCAACGTCCAAAATCCGGCCCGCTGGAAGTCCCAAGTTAAAAAAAAAAAAAAATATTATTAAAAAAAAAAAAAAAGATTATTATATTTTAAAATCTGTCCTTTGTAATCCATTTTCCACCGCCTGTTACTTAGCCGCTCAGGTATATCATATTGTATAAAAATGCATTTTCCCATCGATAATGTGATATCATTGCGCTCGCGCTGCAGTGTCAGGCGAGCATGCAGCAAGTGCGCACTCTTTCAGTCAATTAGTGCGTGAGGAATATATATATATATATATATATATATATATATATATATACAGCCCCCGGCCAAATTGTTTTAACCCAATGAGGCCCCCAAGTCAAAAAGTTGTCTGCTCTGCAGTTGCTGTGTTAATTGTATGCTAAAAGTGTTGAAATGATTTATTCTAGCATCATATTGTGTGTTTTTGTCATTTTGAGCCGGTGCCATTGCATCATACTGTCATGTTTGTAAATCTGACTTGTGAGTCAGTGACTTAGCATCATACTGTATGTTTGTAAATATGACTAGTGGGTCAGTGCCTCCATAACCTCAAACCTCGCTGCACGTCACTGCACGGAGGAAACTTTTTTTTAATAAACACGACATGCTTTTAATGCTTTCTTGGGGTTAATCCTTTTAGTTGACCTTGCCATCATGAAACTACCTGATCCTATGCAAACTTCTAATAAATTAGGCAATCAATGGATCTATTATAATTAGTCAGAAAAGGTTGGCAATGAAGCTAACACTAGCTGTGTTCACTTACAAAATGACAAAATAATCACAGCACAGTCTGGAGTGTTCTGTAGGAGTACAGTGATCCCTCCATATCATGCTCCGCATGGCAGAAAACCCCTTGTTACGGCGATCAACGTTATGCACCAAGTAGCGGGAAAAAACACGATTTGATCTGTTTCTTCTTCGGTAGTTGCTTCAGGTCTTTCCGGTGCACCGCCGTCGATACAGCGCCTCTATAGTGGCGCAACGCTGCAACTGCAGTTAAAATACGTAGCTGCCGCAGAGGGGCATCAATCGCTCGATCAACACAACTTTACGCTGTGTTGAGCAATATCAATCACTCTGGCCGGGGGCGGCGCAAAATTATCTAGAGGTGGCCGCCACGCAAATTTGAATGCAGGAAAAACACTGTCAATGCAAAAAAGTTTGTTAAAGATCATTTTTATAGTGTTTTTAGGAATCTGTTGCAAAAATGTTAGTCCCTCTCAAGTTGAAAAGCACAAATGATGAAAACGAGAGGACCTAAAATAGAACCTTGAGGAACACCTAGTATAACTAAAGAAGTGGAACAAATGACTACTGATTGCATTTGAAAAAGCTACAGCAACACCTTAGTTACATAAATCACATTAGAAAAAATAACTGCCAGAAAGGAGAGGGCTTAAAGGGGTGCCTTGAGGAACGCCTCAGTTATGTCAATCCCAAGTTTGGTCCCCAGTGTTCCACATATGCCTTTCAGGGTTAAAATGTCACTGCTAGGATCTGCCAATGTGTTTACAGTGGTCCATATTCCTCCATAAAACAGGAGCACTCGAGTGCTTTTATGAATTTGCTGCTAAAAAGTTTATTTCCCAAGTTTGGAACTGATCTGAGACGTGGTGTATGTCATCCCTTATGTAGTTCTGTATGGAGCACCTGAATCATAACACACACACATGCATAGCATATGTTTTCATGTTGCACTCTGTACAACCTTTCTTACCAAAGGTACAAATAGTTGCAAAGCAACACATTAAGTCGACATAAACGTGCCACACAAATGTCACACAGTCACTGAACTTTGTGGACATTGTAACAAAAACGTCTTAGTGCCATACCCAATTCAAAATTAACCCTGTTTAAAGGCCTACTGAAATGAATTTTTTTTATTTAAACGGGGATAGCAGATCCATTCTATGTGTCATACCTGATCATATTGCCATATTTTTGCTGAAAGGATTTAGAACAACGACGATAAAGTTCGCAACTTTTGGTCTCTGATAAAAAAAAGCCTTGCCCCTACCGGAAGTAGCGTGACGTAGTCAGTTGATTGCCTCCTCATATTTTCCTATTGTTTTCAATGCAGCTAGAGCGATTCGGACCGAGAAAGCGACGATTACCCCATTAATTTGAGCGAGGATGAAAGATTTGTGGATGAGGAACGTTAGAGTGACGGACTAGAAGCAGTGCAAGACATATCTTTTTTCGCTCTGACCGTAACTTAGGTACAAGCTGGCTCATTGGATTCCACACTCTCTCCTTTTTCTATTGTGGATCACGGATTTGTATTTCAAACCACCTCGGATACTATATCCTCTTGAAAATGAGAGTCGAGAACGCGAAATGGACATTCACAGTGACTTTTATCTCCACGACAATACATCGACGAAACACTTTAGCTACGGAGCTAACGTGATAGCATCGTGCTTAACTGCATATAGAAACAAAATAAATAAATCCCTGACTGGAAGGATAGACAGAAGATCAACAATACTATTAAACCATGGACATGTAAATACACGGTTAATGCTTTCCAGCCTGGCGAAGGTTAACAATGCTGTTACTAACGACGCCATTGAAGCTAACTTAGCTAGGGAGCTAACGTGATAGCATCGGGCTCAAATGCAGATAGAAATAAAATACATAAACCCCTGACTGGAAGGATAGACAGAAAATCAACAATACTATTAAACCATGGACATGTAAATACACGGTTAATGCTTTCCAGCCTGCCGAAGGTTAACAATGCTGTTGCTAACGATGCCATTGAAGCTAACTTAGCTAGGGAGCTAACGTGATAGCATCGGGCTCAAATGCAGATAGTAACAAAATACATAAACCCCTGACTGGAAGGATAGACAGAAAATCAACAATACTATTAAACCATGAACATGTAAATACACGGTTAATGCTTTCCAGCTTGGCGAAGCTTAAAAATGCTGTTGCTAACGACGCCATTGAAGCTAACTTAGTAACGGGACCTCACAAAGCTATGATAAAAACATTAGCGCTCCACCTACGCCAGCCAGCCCTCATCTGCTCATCAACACCCGTGCTCACCTGCGTTCCAGCGATCGACGGAAGGACGAAGGACTTCACCACGATCATCCGTGCGGTCGGTGGCTAGGGTCGGCTAGCGCGTCTGCTATCCGAGTCAAAGTCTTCCTGGTTGTGTTGCTGTAGTCCGCCGCTAATACACCGATCCCACCTACAACTTTCTTCTTTGCAGTCTTCACTGTTCATTAAACAAATTGCAAAAGATTCACCAACACAGATGTCCAGAATACTGTGGAATTATGAGATGAAAACAGAGCTATTTTGTATTGGATACAATGG